>NW_010172804.1:0-5100 GCF_000695765.1 Mesitornis unicolor | reverse complement strand
CCTGCTTACTGTTCTCCCTTACAGGAAACACTCGGTTGTGGCATTAGTTATTTTGCAAGGTGAGTTTAACTCAACTTTCAGCTGTACAAACAACATATGGCTACTATCATCAACAACCTCAGAACCAGCCATCCTAGGATACAGTGCTACTTAGTCTCACTTAAAATGCAAATCAACAAAGATACAAATATTGCTCAAAAAAATCCAGAGCAAGAATCACTTCGAGTAACACCTAGTTGAGGCAACTACCTTGGAGATTGCATGTATTTTTCTTGTGTTTTGCTTTGATACACCAACCTAAATATAGCTGCATGCTATCATCAGAAATTATCTTGGTTAACTATTTATAGGAACTATTTATAGACAACAAATCACCAGCTGTAAATCAATTATCATTTGCAGTTATCCTTCAGAATTCAAGGTATTTTGTCCATTAATAACCACCACACAGCAGTAATAAAAATGCAGCTGTAATAAAAATGCACAAAGATCACTTTATGAACGTGGTACAAGTCAGGTAATCTTGAGATATCTATCTTTATTTATATATATGACAGCACCTATCTGGAATTCACATTTTATTATAGTGATCTTTACCAGGAGCCATGACTGGAAACTACTTCTAAAGCGTTTATAATCTATGTGCAGAAACATTGCACAGTCTCTGCTGAGGAGTGTGTATTTATAATTTTATGCAAATCGTGCAATCTTGCATAGAACTTCCTCCGTACATTCTTAACCTGAAGAGCTTTATCTCACATATGCATTTCATCTTACAAAAAGACTAACTACAAGAATACTTTTATAGGATTTATTTAGTTTCAGAAATAAATGATCATAGTTATTTATTAACTTCCAGTATCAAGCAGACTTTATCTCAATTCTAGATCGATTTAGCTATCTACTATCAATGACTACAAAAGTCGGTCTCTCTGTCACTTAAGCACTGAATCAAATGCTTACAGAATACAATTTTCTGTACCTCTTATCAGTTCAGAAGCTGTACAGCTCTAATTCCTCGCTAGTTAACATTCCACATTTGGTACATAATTGATACTTTGTTTAATACTGAGATGATGTGACTGTCAACACAGAAGAAAAAGAGGGGGAGATTTCTATAGCAAACTTCATCATAATGCTACAAGTGAAAACAAGATTTCTCTTAGGATTGCTCTTAAAAAAAAAACAACAAAAAACAAATCCAAAACAAAACAGAAACAAGCAAATAAACAAACTGTGGAGATTAATCTTATTAATTCTCACTGCCAAAAATTCTAACAAGCAGTAAATTGATCCACAGCTTGCTAGGTTAGTTTTGCTGATGTTCAAGACCTTTTCAGGTATATTTCTTATGCTGTTCACAGAGCAGCACGAACAAACACACCTACATTCAGGCTCTCCAACAGACAGTGAATGCAGTATAAATTCTGCAATAGGTCTATCCATTTCAGTAGCAGTCTGAAACCAGCAGATTTTCTTCACTCCTACCCTACTGCTCTGGAAAGCTGCAGGCTATAGAAAAGGTGAGAGCCAGACAAGAATGAAGCCCCTAGATCATCAAAAGCTGAGAGGGAAAGGACAACAGCTGACTCATTCCCGCTCTGCAGCAACAAAGAAGTCAGAAAATGGATAGGTGATGAGGCAGCACAACGTGACACCTGGAAGATGAGAGCATTTCCAGTGTAATGAATAGTGTCCCCCAGCACGGGTACAACACCCTGCACATAATTTCAACATCCCTTCTTCCCGTAAGCTTTTGAGACTGACATCAGAAAACCATCACCTTCCCAGTCTTCCATGATGGCTTCCCTCTTTTTTGTGTATTTAAACCTGTACAGAGTTCAGATTACAAGAAGGAAAAAAACCCACAAGTGACTTCAAACAATTATTTTTAAACTTCTTTACTCCTCAGATTTATACTACATAAAAAAACCCCAACAAACTGCAGAAATGGCACTGATTCAATAGCACATAAAATACTATGAGTAGGTGGACTGATGCAGTGCATACCTTTCTTTCCTTTAGGAGACTACAATGGAGGCAGGACAGTTTCCAGCACCCAGTCAGTTTTTGAAACTTAAAAAAAAAAAAAACCAAAAACCAAATAATTTTTTATTAGCTTTGCCTAATTGGTACACATTTCCTTACCAGACTTTATTAGCTATATTTCAGATAATATCTCAGTTGCAATTTAAGAATTACCTAAAACAAAATCTGAACTCTTTCTGCATCTGGTATTACTTCAGGCCTTTATCAGCAAGCTAAAATTACTAGTTCTCATTTAAGATAACTTCAGTAGCCCACGCCCAAAGATGAACACTTTTCACATGATAAATTAAAGAGTTGTTTTCTAAATTAAGTTGGACTCCCACAGAAAAAGGGGAAGTTACACTGGTTTTCTTCATATTAGAAGAGAAACTGCTTCCTCAAAGGCATAACTCCACAAGGAACAAAACTTCTACGAACATTTTAAAATCTGGTAAGCAAAACGACAGGATAGATTCATTTGACAATTCTGAAAATATGCTATAAAATAACATGCTATAAAATAGCAAACATTCTGACAGTTAATAGTCAAACTGTGAAGAAAATGGAACAAGCTTTTCTTGTTCTGATATAATTTTCATTGTTCACACAAGCAGCTACACCTGTCCATCCCCAGTTCTGCAAAATACTTTGTAAAGATGCCACAATCTTCCCTTAAGCTTCACCACAGTTTAGGACTGAATCTTAACTTACAGAAAAACCTTCATGGAGCTTAGGTTTTAAGTAGCTTCTGCAATTTTAATTTACTAATTCCACCTGATGAAAACATATAACTGTTTCCAGATCCAGCCTGATTTATCATGTCACTGATTTATCAAGCGCCCATCATATGTTCAAAATAAACTTCCACTTCTGTAAAAACTGGACCAAGACAGAAATAACAAAGCCATTACAATAGACACAATCACGATCAAACATTAAAACTGGACAGCCAAAGCAAACAACTCCAAACATACTTCCTTTGGGTCTTTCCACAGCCAAGTTTGAAGTTCATGTGATCCGGGCACTACTTTAAACGTTCCTTTCTACTTGAATCAGCCATTGCTTTGCAAAATATGTATTATGAATAGAAGTATCTAAAATACAGTTGCTTGACTTAGTGATGACCACAAAGGAAATCTATGCCAGGTTGATTTTTTAATTTGTCCTTGCGTATACACCGATTTTACTTGTGCAAGTCAAACTACACAAAAAGTAGGTATCTGCTAAGGTTTCCTACTGAAAATTCAAAGAGAATGGTTTATTAACATAAAAGTACCACCTGCACTCAGTACTCTTCTGCTGACTTCTCCTGATATAAGGAGAGGGTGGACATTGTTACAATGTCACGTAAATCTTAGTTTGAGATCACTAATTTAAAAGGAGTATTTCCAGACACTGTAGTAGACAAAGGTCAGCACCAGGATCTGTAAACTTTCTGGAACATGCCTGAATTACCCTGATGATCCAGTTTCACTGTTTTGGTTTGGTATTTATTTATTTAGTAATAGGAGAAACAAACATTAAGACACCTAAGCCCAGAAGCATATTTGTGCCATTTTAAACCACAACTTTTCTATAATTGCACAATTTATGACTGTTCAGATACATACTCCAAACTTAGTGCCTGGTTTTTATTTAAGCCAGCCTGTAAAGCACAAAGACCTACATGAAAGCAAGGAATATTAATGAAAACAAACCTCATTGTTTTGGAGATATTTTTTTACGTAGGCAGAATGCTCTTTGATGTTCTGTTCCAGCTAGGCAACTGTGTATGATTCTTCTACCTCCACCTTCTGTGGACACTAAGGCACATTCACATACGGAACTGCCACCATTAATCTCATAAAACATATGCAATTAATTCAGTCTGCATACAGGCCCAATCCTCTTTTAGAAATAGATTCACTGCCTACATACTTTTTTCCTCATAAATATGTGTGTTGAAAACAGTTTAAAAAGTGCTGCATGACAATACCAATTCTATTTTAACAGTTGTTTCAGAAAAAAATCTAATTAGAAAAGTCTAGTCATACTGGTCTCAATGTTCTTGGGAACCACGTAACTTTTTCACATTATTTCCTTATATTATCATACCCGAGTATCAGCCTAAGAAGGAACCATTAGGAAGTCCAATTCATACTTTGGAGTTGACTCATGCCTCACCAGTCCACACAGAATACCTATTCCCCTACCCAATTTTTAAGCAAAGGCAAATCTGAGTGCGTTCTCTGTTAAAACAGAATTTTAAAAACCTAATGGGGTAAGTTTCGTACAGAAGCAGTTTTCTATTTGTATGTCATTGTATTAGTTACTACTACCCAAAGGGACACTAGAACATTGAGTTGAAATACACCCCAGGAATTGTGTTTGTTATGACAGCCTATCTTAATAAAAAGAAGTTGATCATCACTTAGCATGCTAGAAACCTGACTTGGCCAACCCTTGTTCAGTGGCAAGTTTAAGAACTAGCAGGTATGAACACTTCCACAGAAGCTCCCCCAAAAAAGACAAAGATAACTGAAGAGCTTCATGAGTAATTTTATTCCAAAGCTTCAACTTTATGTTTCCAAAGAATGTATAAGCAGCAGAAATAGTTGAGAACAGTAAATCAATTCCTTTCACTCGTTATTTCTGTGTATGGTATACTACAGCCAGTGACAAAATCTCCTGACCCTTCTTTACTTTGAAGATTATATGCAGGTTACAGACCGAGCCCAGTTTCTGCAGTTAACAGTAACTGGGAACTTCAAGTCATGCAAAATTTAATCGCGTGGCTCGTTCATCATCCGCTATTATCATACTGCGCCCCAACAAATATGGCAAACCACGACGTCAGGCACACCACAGCAGCTCAGCCCTCCCTCACACTCCCTGCATGCGATTCTTTTTTGACAGCACTTTCTACCTACACCCGGGGCCTCCACGTGGCCGCGCAGAGACGGCTCCGCGGGGGCCGGGGCACTCCCAAAACCGCACTCGGAACAGGAAGGGTGCGAGAGGGAAATAGACGAGCAGACGCGAGGGAGCTCTATGGGCAGACAGGGCCCGCCAGGCGCCTCCCCGCACAGCCCA
>NW_010172803.1:0-9293 GCF_000695765.1 Mesitornis unicolor | reverse complement strand
GGGCTTGTTCCTGCCCAGATGCAGGACTAAACAGTCTACTCCATACAGCAAAACCCTATTTCTCCCTTATTTGGAGCTGGTTCAGGAAATATTTAAATTCTATTTTATAGTATGACACTTGTCCAAAGCAAAATGCACCTCTTCCCATCACCCAGAGTATTTCAGTGTTGATTACCTGGCTGGTAATTTATAGATGAAACTTTGTCCATCTTCCGTCCACACAATCACTTTGTCAGCTGCCACAAAGTCACCTCCAGTCCAGGTCTGATTGTTTTCACTGGGGACCGAACATAACAGGGAATAATCTCCAGCATCAAAAACCTGAAAAGAAAGAGAAAAGTCTGCTGTTACTAACCCATTACAGATGAAAGTGCCCGGATAGCAGCTAAATTCTGTTCCAATGTAGCCACGTTGAAAGGACTTGGAACACCTCGATCTATGTGTCTTACTCATTTAATCCAATTACAGGAGCTGCTGCAGTGAGAAGCAGCCAGGAGGAGTCCAGGCAGCCGGCCTTACCCGCCAGTACTTGGAGCACACCACCAACAGCGACCGCTGGGTGAACGCGCAGAAGGAGATGCTCTGGCAGTTCTGGCAGTAAATGGGCTTGGACTCCTCTTCAAACACTGGCGTTGTATCCTGAAACACAAAGAAAACCAATGTTAACTTAACTGCTTTTTGCTGTAAATTACACACCTGAAACTCAACAGCAGTGCCTGTTTGGTGCCATCCCTGCTGAGTTACCTTGCACCCAGGGCTGGCTGAAACGGCGCAGCCCCAGCTCAGTTCACTCTGCCAAGGCTCCCCACATCCCAGACCGTGATAAGCTCCTGCTTAGTGATGTCTCTGCACTCCTTGTCTTCCTAACACAGCCACTGCTCTTCACTGCTCACAGCTGCCTCTCTTTTTAAAGTGTAACTGCTAAATGTGATGTTAGACAAAATCTTGCGAGCTGCATGACAAGGGTTTCCAGAAAATGCTTTGAGAGGAAACGTGATTTCATCAAGTTTGAAACTATGAAAACAAACCCCACAAATACCACCTCAGTCCCCTGACGGGGTGAAAAGCAAGGAATCCATTACACTGCTCTTCCAAGCTAATGCAAACTGTGTTGTCTTTGCATTATAAAAATCCTGGAAATAAACAAGCCCATCAAAAAAATATTCATTTATATATCAAAATCATATACATCATATTTTCCCACAGTTGCTAAACATCTATAGTAAGGTATGGCTTTTACCCTATGCTTGATCTAGAAATAGGTTCTCAGAGTCAGACATGAGCAAGATTAGGAGTTGTGCTGGGAACCTGAAGAATCAGCAAAGCAAAATTAAGGAAGTTGATTTTCAAATGGCAAAGAGGAAAAAACCTTCACATCATTAGGTAGCTGGAAAACAGCACGAAGAGCAGCTCTTCCTTCATCACAACAGGAAACATCATCAATTCAGAAGCCTTTGTTTACCTGCATGCGACTGACTTCAGAGGTTATTATCCACACCTTGAGGATGCCAGTCACCGACACCGCCACAACTGTATCCTCTGGGGAAAAACAAACATCAGCTTGATAAGCACAAGGACGTCTTCACTCCGTCGCGTACTTGTGCATATCTGAGTACAAAAATACACTGAGAGTACCTCAACGTTCAAAGTTTATCAAAACATCCCTGGAGTGTTTGCTTCCAAATCAAATGTTTATTTGCAGGGAGCACAAACACAGGCTCCATGGGTTGGTGTTTAGTCTTGTTCCCATCTCTCAATTAATACCAGGGCTCAAATTAGGCAGAGGGAAGGGAGGTCCCAGCTGCTTCCAGTATCGCTGTCAGACACTGTCCCATCCCTCTCTCCCAAGGCAGGAGGTTGCTCTCCCAAAAGAGGCAATGTCCTGCTCACGCCCAGCTGTTTGCCCACAGCACCCTCAGGGATGCTGAGGTTTAACGGGAAGCGTGCTCTAGGGGTACCTCTGCAAAATTGCTCCTTGAGAGCCATCACCCTCACAAAACACAAAGCAACGGCAATAATTACCTTGTGTCCTGTTGGACCGGATGATAGTCATGGAGCTGATCCAGTCGGGAGATATCTTTGATAATAGAGAATAGAGAACTTCAAGGCTGGTAGCATCCACCACAAGAATTTCTGGGTAATGTCCGTGGCATAACAGTCGCCCTTCACGCTGAGTCCCAACTGTAAACTGATAGAACTAAATGGACATTAACAAAATACACGGTTATAATCCATGGGAGACATTGATGACTTCATTTTCAAACAAAGCCATCATTTTTGATACAGCCTAAACTATTCATGAGACACTTCAGCACGCACGTAATGTCATTACTAAGCTTAAAAAGAAACAAACCAGCCTTGCTTTGATAACTGGTCTGTAGTTATCCACGCTTTCCAATACAGAATAGGACCCCCGAGACACACCCAGGGCACTGACCTGGATGCCGGTATGTGCACAGGCTAGCTTTGTAAACTCTATGCATCTCCCATCATTCACGTCCCACAGGCACATCTCCCTGAAACACAAAATGCAGATTAAAGCTACATGGAAAATATTTCAGTCTTCCACGTGTTTAAAAGTCATTTACACTGGGAGAAACATAACCGTCTGAACTATTTATTAGTGGCTATTTGAATTGTACTGAGATAAAGGAAACTCAAAATCACCCTGACTTTCCAGTCCTTCTAGCTGAATCTCCACAGCCTCTTCTTCCCTACAAAGTGAAGTGCCAATGCTCATCATGAACTATCAGTATTAAGTAAATGCAAGCACCTCACTGAGAATTTCTCACTTCCCACTGATGTGTGGGGTCATTATTCACTGCTACTGCAGCCCCAAACTGCCCGAAGATCGCTTGCCCTCTCCACGTTAATGAGGAAGGAAGCCGTGTTAAAGGAGCCAGAACCGTGCTGGATGGCAGCGAATGTGGCGGGTCCTGAGCCAGGCTGTCAGGAGGTGGCAGCAGCACCTGGGACTCTGCTGCTTCTGAGCCCAAATTACAAGTTATTTGTTATTTGGGGAAGGAGGAGACGAGGTAGGGAAATAACTTTACGTGCAAGGCATGAATGACAAAACTGGCTGGCCCCAAAGCTCTGAGCTGTAATTTATCTTTTCAGTGAACTGGCCCAAAATCTAGGCTAAAATGTGAGTATATAAAGTACACTTCTCTGTGCTCCTTTCAGGCCACACATCCAAGGTCCACGCTCAGTATCTACAGCGGAGAAGCCCCATCGTTTGGGATATCTACAGACATTATACCAGGTAAAAAACCCTGTGTGTCAACAACGTGATCTGTCTGCTACCCTGCATTTCCATTATTTAACAGATCTGCAGAGTGATAAGTGCTGGGGAAACTCACCCGCTCTCTGAGGCACTCACTATGTACTGCTTTTCACTGGAGGCAGAGGCCTTTGATAAACAAGTCACCGAGGCTGTATGGCCAAACAGCAGAGCTCTGGGATTAATCTAGAAAGAAAAGGTGAAGTAAAAACAACACAGGCACTATCACTTAACCAGAATACACACCATCCAAACTGCCGCTTTATGTTTTAGATAAATATATATCTGTTAACAATATATCCTTGAAAGTTCTCTAAGCGCAGTTCTCCCGTCACTGGAAGCTGTTTTCACAAAACAATGTTAAGCAGCTCAACTGGAAAGCAATAACTAGTTTAGAGCAGCTCCAGAAGAGAGGAAACACTTTAATAAACCACTGCAGGAACGGCAACAAAGTGCAGGAGCAAAACCCTCCTGGATTAGAAAAGTCCGAAATACTCACGCTAGGAAGCACACAGTGCCCATCCAGGCCTTGGAAGAGGGACAAGGGAATAGGGCACAGAAAGAACTGAAGGCCAATACTCGAATATCAAAGACTAAAGCCACGCTGACTGCAGTGACGCGCACTGTAAACACACGGAAAACGAAGCTGGCACAGCCCGGTCCCACCTCTAGATCCCCGGCGAGGTCCCAGAGGCAGATCTGTCCGTCGTGGCAGCCCGTGACGATCATGGAGGCGTCCTCCATCAGCAGCAGGGTGGAGATGCAGTGCGTGGGGGCTCTGCGGCCCCACAGCACGATGGGCAGGACCAGGCTGTTCCCGGCCATCTTGCGCTCGCGCCTGCCAGGAAACCAGAATCACAAACGTTATTCCAAGGCAGGGACGGCATTTCTGTACCTATCACGTCCTTGTCCTCACAGGATCCTACAGTGCTGTCTGGAGAGACTTCATCAATGCTTTATACAAACACACACAGTCGTGTATCTGCCCCTCTTCAACTAAAACACAGCACACAAGCATCTCGCATCAGGGAGCGTGCAACTTTCTTGTACAGATTAAATGACATTAACAGTCACCTGAAAAACACCCTGACCTGGGGCAGTCTTATAGACTGACACAAATAACATGGAGACGGTTTCACCTGTCACAAAAGCCAGAATTCTCTGGGGAAACACGGAGAGTCTGATCGTAATTTGAGAGAAAGGAAACGGCGCAGACACTGAGGCTGTGGCAATAAAAACCAGTTCAGATCAGCGCGGGGTTTAAACACCACAACAAACCACTGCTTTTGGTAGCAACATCTGCAGCTTGCCAACCACTTATGTGTTCTTATAATGCAGGATCCCTGAATGCGAGATTGCTCGTACTGAGCTTGTCCATGCAGGGGCATTGACTTATATGATATTCTGTCTGTAATAAGTAAATTAAAATGCTGAGGTTTAAGTCAGGTTTCAATCAAAGCAATGGTAAGAGGCTGTGGCAATAAAAACCAGTTCAGATCAGCGCGGGGTTTAAACACCACAACAAACCACTGCTTTTGGTAGCAACATCTGCAGCTTGCCAACCACTTATGTGTTCTTATAATGCAGGATCCCTGAATGCGAGATTGCTCGTACTGAGCTTGTCCATGCGGGGGCATTGACTTATGTATATTCTGCCTGTAATAAGTAAATTAAAATGCTGGGGTTTAAGTTAGGTTTCAATCAAACCAATGGTAACTTCATAGAAACACACATAAGATCCATTCCAGTTACTGTTACTCTCTCAAACAACTGAAAAATGGCTTGTGTAACCAAAAAGCAGAGAAAACATGACAAGAAAGACTCATTTTCTTATTGGTCTCTTATTCTGCCTTTAAACAGTTGTAGGAGTTACTCTACTACGCTATGGTAAAAGCTTTGCATTACGGAAAATTGTGTCTTGGAGCACTTTGTGATAAATGAACGGGGAAAACTGTTGTGCTAAACAAACAGAAATGCTCCTCAGGTGCTGTCTTGTAGAGGTTTATGAGAGACCTTGCACCAGCCGTGACCTTGGCTTCGGGACCTGCCAGGACCCTGCGTGACTCCCACACTCATCACGCAACCAAAACACCTTCTGTTTCAAAGCATTTTTTACTATAATACATGAAGTTAACATAAATTAACATCATCCCTCATCTAGATAAAAATTGCAGTGCAATTTCTTAAAAAAAAGTAGGTTTTTTTATTAATGTTGACAACTGCCACCTACACTCCCAGTGCAAACAACCTCACAGCTGGAGAAATCGAACGTGATCATGTAGCTGGAAAAACGGGGAAGGGAAGAGAGCAGGAGCAGACTCATGAATGGCTAAATATCAGCGGCTGGAGAGCAGCTTACAGGGCATTCACCAAGCCAGAAACTTCCGAAAAGGGAGAGATGTGTTAAGTTTTGTCACAAAATCCCCATCACAGAACCAGTGCTATCACTGCCAAGTGCCTTGTTCTGCCGACTCCTTCCTTGCATCCCACTGGGCTATCCCACAACTGCTTATTGTAGTGGGAGTCGGTATTTAATGAAGAAGCGTAAAGAAAGATCAGGGAGCAAGCATTTAAACGACTGAAAGAGAGCTGAAGTTACCCTGGAAGTAGGAGCTGCGAGACCTGGCTGTAACTGTGGTGTTGGTCGTTATGCAATGCTGGATCAATTGTTCTGTCTGCATCGGCACAGCACAGACCTGGGCAATAACCACCACATTTTACAGGATGCTCTGCCCTTAGTACGCTGGGACTCTAAAACCAGGTGATTCAGAGCGAAATAACCATCAAAGAGTGAAAAACAGAAGTCAAGTGCTGAGATTAATGCCAAAAGATGCGACCGTAAACAACAAAAATACCCATTTAACTACTATATCACCCGGTTGTTGTAAGGGAATAGAAGACAGGACATGCTGCGAAAGGTGAGAGATGCAGATTTCCTTGTCTGCTATATATTACAGCACTGGAATATCAACCAAGATACACATGGCACGTGAGCAAGCAGGGACCCCGAGTCCACGGGTGACCACGTTCCTCCAAGGGTTTTTCACGACAGTAAACGGTATTCGGTATCTCTGTAGTCCAAGCACCAAGTTGTACTGGATACTAAATAAAGCAACCCACTGATAATTTCAGAGCTGAAAGATCTAGGAGTAAAAATGCTGAGAAGCAACAGAAATGTCTCCTCATTCCTTGCATCTCCTACTGCTCGCAGGTGAGGGGCCAAGTCGCAGTGTTTTTGTGTCACCCAAGGGTTTTGGTGACGCAAACGGCCACACTCCTCAATAAACACAGAAGCTTCCTTACCAGGGCACAAAACTGTCCCCTAGAATTTTGTAGGCATTTCCAAACCACTCATAAAAACCTGAAAATCAACCCCACCACACATAGAGACTTAACACCTTGAATCCTCAAAAGGAACGTATAGGAAATTAAACCACGCCACAGTACTACATCTATGTTTTCATATTTGCCATGCAGAAAAACACGAGGGAAAGCACCGAAAACATCAACAGCAAAACACTTGTAAAGTCTTACAGGTATTCACGTTTCAAAATGTCAATCTAAGAGAAGGGGAGCTCTTAGGATATTTCACATCAACCCTCGGGGAAGAGAGCAAGCAGCAGAACTACCTCTTTCCTTCTCGTTTTGTGCGATGGTAGCGCAAGGCCTTCATGAAAAGTTTCATTTTCAGGAAGCACCACAAGCTCATTGTCACGGCTGAGGAGCTGGGGCTACAAAGACCACGGCTTCGCTGCCGCCGAGCACAGCCCCGCAAAACCCCACACTCATTTATTGCCTGCGAGCAATCGATATCATTTTACATCAGCGATGACAAACCACAGCAGCAAATCAACACGGCAGCAGTGACAAACGGCCCCAAAGCACGCAGCGCAGCACTGCAAACGAAATCCCGCACCGCAGCTACTTCTACGTCTCCAGAATAAACTGGCTTTACAGAGGAGGGGACTGCAGCTCTGAACGGGGAAGCGGAGGTGTCAGACTGGGCTGTCCCTGCCCAACACTGCTCTGTTTTCACTGGGATTATTCAGATTTTCTCCATCACCTCCCCTGGTGCCAGAATCCCATTTTCCTTCCCCAGACACACGATAACTTTGTGTTAGTGCACACACGCAGGGATGTGTGTACGTACACACGTGGCTCGTTCACCTGCGCTGCTTAAAGCTCCTCTTTAGGCAAATGTCATGATCTAGGATCAATTCCTATTTGAGTACCGCTGTTCAACTGATTCCTTAAGCACAGCGTATCAAACATCGAATAATGGTGTAAATAAAATTACCATTTAAAAAATGATTAACTTTCTGCATACACCTTGATCTTTCCAAGTGGCAGCAACAGACGGGCAAAAAAAACCCCCCAGGCCTTCTTCTACCTGCACATGAGCTTCCTGAAACAGGAACCACTGATCCGCAATTGCCTCCACTTCTCCTACAACTTTCAGTCAGCAAACCTTGTAAGCCATACTTAGGTACATGGGGAAAGGGATCTATGGACATGAAAAACACATCTGCCCAAAAATAACACCTCCAAATCGACTGTTTCTTTGTCATCTGTGCCCCCAGTGTGTGCAGCTCCAAAACGAGCCATTAAGGGCTGCCAAACGAGCATCTGCCCTTAAATAAATGTAACTGTGCTCAGAAAGGTTAAGAACAAATCATTCCTTTCCCTATCAATGTTTGCTACATGTAAATGCCATCTTCTGGTACTTTCAGCAGATTTTAAACTGCATTATTCTTCAGGTTTGCCACCAATAAGTACGGAGATTGATCTGAAATTCAATTACAAATGACCTTTTCCATTTAATGGTCGGGGATGGAGAGAAAGGGTTAATGAGGTAGGGAGAAGGAAAGGCATTTTGGGTCATACCCTAAAAACTACTTAGAAAAAGCAGCACTAAAAACCCAACTGTTTTTCATTACGAGAAGATGAAGAGGTGAAGAATCTGTATGAAGTACCCTAACATAACCAAGAGGTGCAAGGACTGCTGAAAGGCCCCAGTTTTGTACATTTAACTTTGTTACTATGAATATTCACACTCGCCTCTCTAACCCTAAAACAGAGCTATGGGTACCCACAGGACAGAATCACCAACTATTGTGAACTCGGTCTAAGCCACAAGGAAGTTTACGTGAAGTAAGGAGATTTAAATCCAGGTAATAATGACTTACAAACCAGATGGTCCTTCTCATTATCCTGATCAGGGATTAAAAACATTAACAGCACCTGCTCTTCTGTTATCCACATGTGCTTTGTTGAGTCAAAATTCATCACCTGAAGTCATCTTTGCTTCTTCCCTAAATCAGGAGCTCCTGCACGACGTGGTGCAGCCAGCACCTCTGCGTCCCCTAAGTCAATTGATTGGTAAACGCCGTCTCCAAACTGCACTGCTCCACCGTGACACCAGCACCCCAAGACACGTCCCATGTGTTGAACCAGCTGCCACGTATCGCAGTAACCCAAAGAAAGAGATGGTAAATATTATCGTCATCCCTTCCCAGTAACTCAGCTCCAAACCGAAATCAACAAACACAAACTTGTGTTCCAAACCAGAAACCGAAACGTAACCAGTTCAGACACGAGTTCTTCCTTAATCTTTAGGTGGCCGTAACGGCAGCAGCAACCCAATAAAAATCATTGCCTGCCTCTTGCCCCAGCCAAATGAATGATTACAAACAATTATTTAACAATACAAAGGCAAGACTGGTTAACCCCCCCAAAAAGCCTCCACCACTCCATACCTATGTAGAACATTATGAAACCAGAAGAGGAAATGAAAATTTGGGACTCTAAATCCGTCCTTATAGTTAACAGATATATCTTTGAAAGCCGTTTGCAGGTTTTCTTGACACTTAATTTGATGACACATTAAATCCGCCTATATTTTCCCCTGTCATGATCACATGAAGGACAGTTACCCAAAGCAGTCCAAGCAAACCCGAAATTGCAATCCTCGTTGCCATTAATAACATGGCTGTCACAGGAAAAAAAAGGGAAA
>NW_010172802.1:7248-30411 GCF_000695765.1 Mesitornis unicolor | reverse complement strand
TAGGTGGACCTTGCACCACATCCTCACTTACGTCATCTTCAAGATCCAGGGCCTCAAACCTATTATGGAGGGGCACCTGGGGAAGCAAGGCAGGTAGGGAGGGGGGTTGCCCGTGACGCCGAGCTGGAACTCGCTTCCAACCCTCATCGTCTTTTTGGTCCCCTACCCCTGCCCTGTCGCTGTCGGGCAGGGGCTGTCTCGGGTCTTGCCCCTTCACCTGACAGGGCAGGGGGTCCATCCCCTTTTGGAGGGTATCCCCCTGGAGCCTTTCCGACTGGCCCAACAGGGAGTGACTCCACCAGTTGATCTCCTTCTTACACTCTCTTATGGACCTCAGCATCTCAACCTCCTCCTTAAGTTTCGCCACCATGCTGAGCAGGTCCTGTATCTGCTCACACCTCACACAGGTGGAATTCTGGCCTTCCTCCCATCCTTACATCTGTCATACTTAGCTCTAAATGACAATATGAAATGCTTATTAGTCTCATTGAACTGCTTATTCATCTCACTGACAGCACTTCGGAATCATACATGTTTATTTATCACACTGATCCCAATGAGCTGAGCTTTCTCAGGATGCTTGCAGGAGGTGAGAGCACTCCTGTATTACTGTTCCCTCTTTTCCTCAGGTCCAGAATGGAGCTCTGACCTAATGATAGAGGGAACAGTGAGTCTGCAAAGAACATTGTTTTTGACTGCCTCCAGCTCTCTCCAGCATGTCTCCAGCATCCTCATGTGTGCTCAGAAACCTCTTCCCTTACTTTGTAGCATAATAAGCTACGCGGTAGAACAGCAATAACAGATTACACAGTGAGATTGAAGTTTTGCCCATGAAAAAAATTACAGAATTTAAACAAGACAATACTTCTTGGTTAAAAAATAGATTTTTTTTCTGGGCTCTTGGGAGGAAAAATCTGGATACTTCTTTCTTTCTCTTCTAGTTTTGTTTCTGGATTAAATGATCTGTTATGTGTTTCTCCTGTCCATTTCACTATACAACTTTGAAATGTGTTGGCCAATTTCAAACAAATTTAAGGTAAGGAGGAATTTTCAGACATACAAAGTTTCTGTAAGTTTTGTGAAAACTGGATAGAAATTGCATTGGAAGGATACGTTTGGTAGTACCTTCACATAGGAAATGCATATAATACGAGGCTTGGGACCATTCTGTTCTGCCTGGCACTTAATAGTGAGGCAAAACACTGGCTGATCACTGGCTGCAGCATAATCCTTGTGGACATTGGAGACAAGGAAGGTGCTGAAAGCTAGCATACCTGCAGAGGGATGGTGAATATTGCAGAGGATAATTCATCACCTGAATGTTTGGGCTGTACTCTTGTATTTGCAAGTTATAGAGACCAAACAGCTTGTAGTTCTATAGGCTAGGTTCCAAAAGGGCTTAAATCACTTAAGCAGTATAATTCAGATAACTAAGGGTAGTTCGGACAATTTAACTTACAGGGCATAAAATAAAATGTCCAAAATTTTTGTTATTGTCTGGCAGAAACAAAATCATTGAAATTCTGCATACCTAAAGTTTTATCTTTCAAAATTTTATATTAGCCAGAAGTTTTTGAATTCTGTAATCTTGCTTTCTTCTCCATTTGCAGTCTGGGTGGGTTTGAATTAATGAAAGGCTAACCAAATTGCCTAGTGCATCATCTGTTCTGATGCTTATCAGAGGGAAGTTCAGACTCATAGGTCATCAATCAAGTTTATAAGGCAATAGAGAAAAATATTATTTAAGGAGCTATTTGGAAGTTCCAGATATAAAGGCACAGTGATCAGCTTTTGCAGGTGTTTTAGAAAGATCTGTCTTTATTGTCAAATCCCACATAAAGTAAAGATGAAGAAGGAGAATTAAACCTCACATTTTGCCACCCTCTCTCCCCCGACTTCTGGTAACAAGATTCCATATACAATGACTTATACATGCCCTTTTTAAGAACTGAGTAAAGATGTTAATGTGAGACCTTTTTTGTGGCCCATTTTTATAGGCACTGGATCTGTTACAGAATCTCCTGTATTAGCACTTTGCATGCAAAAATCTACTTTTCTTTGCATCTGTAGCAATTTGAGCTTTCATCTTACCCTCTTTGTCATTGTTCTGATTCAAATTACCTATCTGGCTTTCTCACATAAATGACCATTAAGGAGGTTGTCACAAGAAAATAATTAAAGAATCTCTTCTGACTCTAGAAAAACTAAAACTGAATAGCAAATGCAGCAAACCCCCAAAGTGAAATTTCAGCTGTTTTTGTTTTGATTTTAGTTCATGGATGAGGCTGTTGCAAGAATAAAATAAATAAAATAAAATTTTCATATTATTAAAAATTGTCTTCTTATATAGTCTTAGAAATTCTACAGCAATTTTTGGCTGTGTTTGACTTTTGAAAGGTTCTAGTTGTATCATCACATAAAAACTATTATATCCTTTAATAACATTTTTTTTTCTGATCATAAAATTCAGTTTGACTGTACTTACATTGCATCCACAATGAGGGCTTTTCTCCTGAGAAAGAATCAATAACTTAAGTAATAAAGACTATTTCTAAATGGATATTTAAAATCTGTTCATTAAAACTCAGACATATTACTCTTTGAAAGGGGTTCTGCGGTCTTAATTTACAATGACCAGTCAAATGAACATTTAGAAATGAAATGTTCACACAAAAAACCTTAATAGTGACTTCAAGAGTGCCTGGAGAAAGCTGTGGGAGAGTGAAAGCTTTTCTCCTTAGCTCTGCTCTGATTCTGCAAAACCATATGGGTGTGAAACAAAGCCATGACTTTGACTTTTTCCAGTTAATTCTGTAACCAGTGACACCTCCGATGTGCTTGGGCTAAAGGATTATTTATCTCCATGCACGTGTTCAGGAAGGACACGTAGTCTAAGGCTAGCCTGGTACCTCTGCTCACCAGAAATGGACAGAAGGTTTCTTGAACCCTTTTCCTTCAGTTTGTTGCAACTCAGTATAGTCATGAATATTTACTGTCAGAGGCATTTGCCATCTCACTTAATAAACCTCAATCTCTGCCATTTTCATTTAATGATTCATAAAATACTGTAATTTCCTATGAGTGCATTATGCTACCTTTTGCTGCTGAGACATTGATTTCAAAAGAAAATGTCTGAAGAAAGGACACATCAACTAAAATCTCATTAGGGACATGGTGACATCTTGGATACTCAAGCAGAAAGCTGTATTTCTGTCCTAACAACCAAATTAGCCTTGTAACTTATTGTTAGGTGAAAAAAGGAACTGCACAGTTCCCCGGTGAGGGATGAGTGCTAGAGACAGCATCTTGCCTGACAGTTTACTTTTTCTCAGTTCTTCCTATCTCTGAGGAAGTGGCATTTTTGCATTACCATAGCTGTGTTGTAGGTCCTATAAAAATAAAAAGGAGGATGTTTAAAAAGTAAAAACAAGTTTCTTATGTAACCATGCAAGGCCTCCAGAAAAAGCAGAGTAGGTGTCCTCTGAGATTTATTACATTTTATCTCAGGAAAAGAAATCTAATCTGTGTTGATTAATGCTAATAACTATATATTTTGTTTATTTTTTCAACAGTATTGTAGATTATTATAACATAACATAACATAACATAACATAACATAACATAACATAACATAACATAACATAATATACGACCTTTTCCTACAGCTCAGTATCAGCTCTAATGTTCTTGATTCTCTCAATCTATTAAGACCTAAAGTAATCAGGACTAATCAGACTTGTGATTATGAGTTGATATAAAAACAATAAAAGTAGTCTATGATTATGATATTTTAACATGTATTTCACCATTCTGTGTTATGATCTCAGTACCTAACTCGGTCTTATCTCAGACTTTCAGAGTCCACAATTTCAAACTTCCCTTTGTCCAGATCAGGACAAGGCACTACTCTTAGAATGAGAGTTGAGACTTGCGTATTCACAGGACACCAGAGACCAAGCCCTCAAACAAAATTACATACAATTACACTAGAATTAAACCACAACTTGCAACTGTTGCAATAAAATTCTTCTCTGTATGGCCATCTCGACTTTTTCCTATAAGAAATCCACTCTTGATTTATTTTCATGTACAGAAGGACATCCACATCCTCTGCCACTTGGAAGCCAGTTTCCTCAGTAAATGCAAAATGTCTGCTTTGCCCTTTGAACATGTAGCCATTTATAACTGCACTTTATGTGAGATTGTAAGAGTCCTGATGTTTTGCAGTGATGACAGTATCATTCAGTTGCCATTTACTTAAAATAGATTTTACCCATTGCAGTGTTTAATTGTATTGTTGATTTATGGAGATTGATTTTTCTCTTAAAAACTGGCACAGGTTCCAAACATAAAAGGTATCCAGGATCTGTGTATATACAGAAAAATCAGCTGTATCTAATAGAATCCTCCAGGTACCAGGGCTGTGCTGTGTTCAAGGAAAGCATTTCTTTCATGCTCTGCGTTGTCCTTTGGCTTCCTGAGAGCAAGAAACACCTAAGTTCATTTTCAGCTGCTACTTCCATGGTCACACAAAAAGAATTGTGGATAAATTATAAGACTGGTCAGTAAATTTTTCACTCTGTCAAGTGCTCTAGCTATTTCTTTCTTAAGAATCTGCATTTTTTTGCTTAACAGACTGGTGTCAGTGCTCACAATTCCCTATCTCTGTTGTTACATGTTTCACACAGGCACTACAGAAAATACTTGGAAATGGCTCCAGGAGCTGGTTGCAGGCTGTTTATCAGACACCAGAAGACACAAGTGGCCTCCAGAAGCCTGTTTGCTGTTGACACCCCTCCAGCCTCTCACTTGCTACCGGTGAGAATTTTCATGGAAGTTTCTCATTATGTTTTTTAAAATGTCAGCAAAGTACAGCATTAAACTAATAAACTGTATAGGTCAGAGAGGGATAGGAAACCCTATTACCTACTTATTATGCCACAAATTTATTGAGAATATTGTTATAATTTCAGAAATCTTTCAAGAAGTGGTTCTTCATACATTATTTACCTTTTTCTTCTTTTCCTTTCTCTCTATTACATTCAACTATGTTAACTGCATTGGATTCAGCTGGAGAACTGGTGAGGAGATGCTCTCTCTGACTGCTAGAGCATCATACCAGATGTCACAGACACATCAATCAGGTAACAGAGTCTGGACAAAGATATATGCAAGAGAAATATAGAAGAAAAGTTGGCATCCTCTAGAAAAACGCTGACGTAACATAAAATTAAAAGGTAAGGTTTTGTGTGCTCTTTTTTTTTTCTGCCATTAAATGTTGCTTATTGCACTTAGTCAATAATTCCATCAATTGTATGCTGTACCTTTTAAATCCAAAATTCAGATGGAGGAAGTGTCCATTGTATGTTCAGTTTATTACTCAGGCTGAATCATGTCCTCTCTCAAAAAAACTTCTTTCTTCTGAATTTCAATCTGAAAACTATACATCCAAATGAAAAAGTGTTTAATAAACATACACAGAAATAAAATGCCTCTGTCAATAGATGGGACCTGCAGAGAGGAATCCCAAAGACACATTTTTCAGTGTTTATTCAAGGTCATGTTCTGGACTTAATATATGTTCTCAATCATAATCCACAACAGAATTGACCCAAAACATCTCAAAAACAGCTAATAAGCTGAAGTTAAGAAGGGGAGAACAGTATTAAACAAAAACTTACAATGTTTTTGTGGACATCACAGATACTTAAACCCCCCTTTTTAAAAAAAAACAAATTGACTCTATCTAGTAGAGAAACACATGGAGAAATTTCAGACATGAATCAACAGTAAAATAAGGAAAAATAAGTAATCATAAAAGACAGCTAGGTTTATCAACTCAAAAATTCACTCATGGAGGCCTTGTAACACATGAGACAAGGGGGATAAGCTGTCAGCTCTGATGCCATTTGGGTCATTGTGATTATGTGGAGTTGAGAGTTCAGCATCAAAACATGCCTTTTGAACGCTGCAGTGTCATAAGTGTCAAACTAATGAAAACATTTAAGTCAGTGAGTGATGTAGAGAGCCAGCCTTCTTTGCAGAAATGAACATTAACCAGTGAACACTGCCAATGAATCATCTGGTGTTTTCTGCAAAATATCTCCTTCTACTCTGTGTATTCTTTCTTTTTATTTATTTTTTTTTAATTTGGTCCCTGTAGCCATTTTTTCTTTCTCCTACATAATAAAATACTATCTGTATCTGGGCATGAATAGAATAGAGTCTTAAAACAAACAAACAAACAATAACAAAATACAGCAACTTCCTGAATGCAAATGATTTATTTTGATCTGAATAATCTCTCATATCTAAAAAATTATAATAGCTTTTTGAACTCAGTCATGAATATTTTGAGGGAATAATAATAATATATTTTAGTGAAAACCATATTTCAAGTGATTAGAAGGTACAGAATTACTTCTGTACCACTGGAAACTTGCAAAGACATAACTACTACATTGTTACACTTCTGCTTTGTTTATGCCTATCGTTATTCATACAATCAGAAAGTAACAGATCCAAGCAGAACTAAAAGCTAAGAAAATTAAGTATCTGAATTTAGATATTTTTAGAATTTGATTAAAATAAACTTTCTCATGGTAAAACTATGCAGCATGGTTCCTGAAATGCCATTCTTATTTGCAGTTTATAGGCTTCTAGAAAGTTAGGAGCAAGTGTAAAACCTGGGATATACAAATTATGTGACAGAGAAAACAAATAAATGGACTAAAGGATAAACATTACCGCTTGGAGGGCATGGCTAAATATTTATTCTTAAGTTATTAAACAATTCTGTCAAGCTGAAAAGTTATCCCTTGCTACTTCATAACTTTTTCAAGGTGGCTGTAAAACTATTAGCCATAATGAAGCATAAGTAAAATGATTGATTTTGTCAATCACTAGGAATGTATCAGACCTTGTGTTACGCAACATGCATCACAGGTCATCTGTGAGCTTCATTAATCATATACAAGCCATTCATTCACGAGCAAAAGTGATGAATTACTATCTGTGGAAACCTAACATGAACCTCACTAATTCCATGGAAGTGCAGGATATATTGTAAGCTTTTTTTTTTCTTTCCCCCTTTAAACATGTCAGAGACTGTAATCTGTAATCCTGCACGACACTTTAATCCATGTAAGCAGATATTCACCTCCCATGGAGTCCCACTGATTTTAGTGGCTACAGTATAGTATTCCTTCTGTTGATATGGTGATAAAACTTTGTATATATAAAGAAGGGAATAGGGACTTAATTTCACCCAATTTCAGCCAACTAAAATTGGCCCAATAATCAACCACAAAAAGTGAAGGGAAGGCACTTTTCTTCGGGTTATTAAATACAGGCGACCAAACTGCCATAGAAGTCATGTTATACTAAACAGATTGAAAGCAATCTTAAAAATAATTAATTCAGGCTCCAACTAACCTTTTGGGAAACTATTCCATGTTTTTTCTTCACTCATGGCTAGAGACTGCCCATCAACACTGCAACTATTTATTCCTATGCTAGCAGTGTCTAATATCGTAAAACTCTCCCTTCTCTTCGAGCATTTACCCATGATATATTTATAGATCAGCAATACTATCCCCACATTTTATTAGGCAAAACAAAGAAAGATCTAAATCTTTGAATCTGTTCTCATGAAATGGGATCTTTTTCCCTTGATTATCATCAGGATAATCTTAAACACTGGTGATAAGAAACTTTTGCAGGTTCTAGAGGAGGGCTTACAAGAGGCTTATGTGTCTCTGTTTCTAACATAAAGTACAATATGGTGACAAGTCATTTGCTGCTTGTCTTAAAAAAAATAGGTACTTGAAAATAATTATGCTGTTGGTGTCCTGAAACAACCACATTATAGTGCTGAGTTGTCTTGTCATCCTTGTATTTTATGTCTTTCTGCTTCGCTGCCTTTAACTTTTTCGCTTGTCTTTTATTCTACTTAAGACTGTGGCACTTTGGTTTAAGATTTTTTTGTGTGTATCTTGTACAATGATTAGCACAAAATGGTTATGCTGACTCAGCTCTATGGTGATAATGATGGTAACAATAACAGCAATTTGAACATATGCATTTCCATCCTCTCAAGATAAACCATAATAGTGTCAACTTCTTTTTCTTTTCGTGTAATGGCACTATGGAGTTACCACAAGCAATAGCTGTAAGTCATTACAATTACATGCTTTCCTAACCTCTGTGGTACTTAACTCACACTTTAAAGGACATTTCATTTTTCATAGTCCCTAGATAACTAAGCCATTCTAGTCTCTGTCTGCAATCAGAACACACTGCAAAAATTATCTGCATTCTGAAATACAAGTACCTCCTGTTTTTACCAAATTAAAAATAAATGTGATTTCACTAGCATGTGTTGTAGGATCATTTCTTCATGTGAACAAATGCAGTCTCATTGCAAGAACTGGAAAAGAAATTCCTCTCTGCTTTTCTGAAATATATACACGCTCTGAGATAATAATTGTTTCCCCATGTAAATAAAAGGGAGCTCTGTCTCCAGACCTGCACGTGTGAGTATTAGCTTTATCTTATCACCAAAACCATTTTTAGATTGATGGTGAAAGGCATTGCCTCCAGTGATCACTCATGCAGTAGAATGCACATTATATTGCCAACTGACATTTAACAGTATCTAACATGCATTCAGCCGCTACTGGAAAAATTTTATGTAACACTTTCTAGATTTTGCTTTAATGTACAGATTACAGAAGAGATATGCAGCGTACTGAACAGTAATCTCCACAGCAGTTACATTCACTTTGGAGAGAAAACAGTGACATTTGTTTACATTTCTTGAGCAGAAGAAATGATCATAGTTCAGATAACGGCTGAAACTACAATGCCGTCTTTTAACCTTGTCTTTAGCTTGAATTGTAGCGAACTTAACAAAATGGATGATAGTAAAACTAGAAGTAATTCCATACAGCTTTAGTAACCATTGTAGGGAATCACAGTTGCCATCTAAACTTATTTCAAGTTTAATGTTCTAGAAACTTTTGAATATCTGATTCACACAAAGACCCAGTACCAAAGTTAAAATGAAGAAGAATCCCAAGGGAAAAAGCTTGAGAAGGTATTTATTTGTAATAAAGTGAAAATCCCTTTTTTAAGCAAACAGACCGATGTAATTAATAGATTCACCTGAGATTCAGGAAGCTTGGATTTTGAGCTGAGACTATTCAAAGCACTCGAGGGGATTTAGATGCATATTGCTTATTGAAATTAAATCCCTTCGACTACTTTGAAAATTCTCAGCCTTGAATTCCTTCAGCCCACATGGAAGGCTGACTGGTTTCAATTTCAAGAGGGCTCCTGTAGGTGAAAGGAAGACTGCAGATACCAAATAATCATTAATGATACTAATGAGTTGAGAGCTACTGGACCCATGGACCATATAATGAAATTGGACAAATAGACAGTGAAGGCATAGCTGGATATGTTTGATCCTCCTTTCAGTGAAAATTCTATCATAGGATTTCTCAGTTATATTGTGTTGCCTCCTTAAGGCTTTTGCTTAGGAAACAATTTGAAATACAGAAGTTTTATCTACTTAAGCATAATATCTACTCTTTTCACTGTGGTTTGTTGTTGTGTTTTTTTTCTTCTTAGATCTTATAATATATTATATAGAATGTTCTGTGTTATATTACCTTCATGCCTGGATTTATTGATGCAGTTAGAAACATTTCATCATCAAAACATATCAGGTCTAAGTAGTTTCAATTTTGTTTTCTCTTAAGCTAACAGAAATTTAGTATTATAATCAACTACAGATAGTTTTAGACTGTATAATTTTAGAGTTAAATATGTTATATCTGTGATAGAAAGTAGAAACATTTTAAAGTTATTTAAACAAAGGGCAAGATGACTTTCAAGAAACCAGATATAAGCTAGGAGCGTACATGCATAAGGTTCCTTTTATAAGGTACAAAACCACATACATGACGGTAAGTTATCACACAACCATGGTACTGCACCCTTGCACTAAAAATAAGGTTTCAAATAATTATGTCTCTATACTCTGCAAAGCCTAATAATTCTCTGCTGTTAACAATGACATGTTTATTTAACTTCATTCCTACATTATTGCATAAGCCTACTCCAGTTGTGTGCCATAGAGAAGAACTGCAAGGCATTCCTCATTTTAGGAAATTAATCTCAGGTGCATTAGTTTGGAGCTTGATTTGGGAGGCAGGGAAGGGGAGTTTTATTAGGAAAAAGCCAGGTTGATAGGAGCTCTTCGGTTATTGATGGTATGCTGCATAATGGTGACAGAGAACTATGTAACTCAAATTGTGAGTTTATTTCCCACTTTTTCCTCTTTAGTATGTTTTACCTATTCTATTATTTGATACTTTTTATATTAACTCCATTAGCAGGAGAAAATTATTGACTAAAGCCTCCCATTTTAATAGACTTTTGTAAGGGAACACTAGAATAACTTTTCTGAATAATCTTTGAGGAAAACAGTAGAGCAACATACAGGAAATAATAGCAAATGAAAATATTTTCTTGAGTAAAACATTTCCTCTGCTGTCTCAGTATCATTTTGCTTCTTTTTGTTTTAGCTTGATTTTACTAACTTCTTATTATCTTATGTGAAGATGTTTATTCTAAATTTGATGATAAGAAATGTACAGAAGCAGTGAAGTGTGCTTACTGTTGTACCTCCAGTCCAAGAGTATAAGCTCTGAGATCTGTATGTCTGGTGTTCAATTCATCTATTTTTCACAGGAAGTAAGTACCACATAGGTTTTAATATCATAATGGTTAATTAAACACTGTATTTGATTCTTTGCTGATGAGGAAGTTTGACAGAAGTTCCAGGAGGGGAAAAAAAGAGTCTGTGTGAAACACTTTTTAATCATCCATGAAGAGTTAAATAAGACAACTCCTTCTGCCTTTTTGGCTTTGGAGGGAGGTTTTTTGTTTACTTTTTCCACAATTAGGGAAACTTTGGTTCCTCTAGAAACCTTTCTTGAAATATTTATTAGAGATTTGAGGGGAGATGCAAAAGCTGTATTTTGGAAATTAAAATTATCCGTGTGGTGACAGTTATGTAAATCTTGTTGATTATTTTTTTTCCCCTCAAAAGGGAACATGGCCAGCAAAAACAAACAAGAATTTCCCCTTCCATTAACTGTGGTATTTCTGAAGCATTTAAGAGTACTAATACAATGCTGTCACTAATAAAAAAGCTTCTGAAGAGATGTCTACAAGCAATGAGGAAGAAAGGTGATACTGAAAGCTCAGATGCAGAGTAGTTATGAACAGCCTTTCCTCAGAACTACCATTTCAGGGACAGTTTGATGTGTCCATCTTCCATCCAGGGACCTGCTGTTTAGCTGAGGAAGGAGGTTTGTATTATTTGCCCTCTTATGAAGATAAGATTCCAGTTCATATAGCTAGTGCTAGTCAGACTGATGGCTGTGCTTTGACCAGATCAAAGGACTGGCTTCTTGGAATAACTTCTTGGCCAGGTGAATAGCAGGGAGAGGAAAGTCCATGAAACAGCTGCGTCTGTGATCAGCAGCAGCATTATCCACCTCAACCAGAGCTTCTCTCCTTTGGGGACAGAGAGCTGCCCTGACACCTCACTTTACTGAAGACACGCCTTTTGCTCCTTAAAGTAGTTTAACCAAATCTTCCCATCACAGGATGTCTGGCCCACTCTGTCCCATTTTTATTCCACAGTAAAGTATACAAGAACTCCCAATAAGGAGCGATATGTCTTATGTATGAGGGTCCAGAACCAGCTGAATCAACACAGGCGTTGACAAGCAGTAGCAATTCAATCTTTTAAGTCTTAAAACAAAAAGAAAAAGAGAAATAAAAAATAAAAGATGGGCAGAAAATGTTTTCAAACTTGTTAAGATCTTTGGCACAAAATAAAATATAGTGTTTTTTTCTGATAATCCCAATTCCTTTTTCATCCAAGTAAATACCCTGATAGTCCTGGTAGCAAAAAATGCTTCTAAGTTATCTATTTTCTTGTTTCATTTCTTTGCCTATGCTGCTTCTTGCAGACATTTCTAGATCTTTTCTCTTGGGCTTTCTTTGACTCTGCTACAGAGCAGTAGGGATCTTGCCACTGAGATCCTTCCAGGAACAGAGAAAAGGCTCGCTTGGACTCTGAGAAGCAGTGCTAGAAAGTGAGAAGTATTTTTATGTCCTTATGATCTGTAGAATTTCTAAAGAATAAATTTCTGGACTAAATACAATCAGATGTGAAAGGTAATAACACTTAGTAGTTCCTGACTACTTTCTTCTCTCTCTTCTCCTAAGATAAAGGTAGGTAATATTCAATGTATCTCAGTTTGGCACCCTCAATTTTCTGACACACTTACTGTTAATCTAACAGCAAATGCAAAAATCCCTGGAATAGTTTTACTTTGGCAGTAACACAAAACTTTGGTCTTCATCTTTAAACTGACTGGTTTATTTAATATTTTTTTTATTATTCTCATTGTCTTTGGGAGTCTATACTTGCTTACCCTCTAGTTAAATGAATTAATCTACCAGTATTTCCTGAGATACTACTTCATTCCAAATAACAAAATATTAACCATCTTTTTGACCTTTAGTATTTCATAAATGATGTTACGTTGATGAAGTTAAAATAAAACCTTCAAAGCAAAAGAGTAAATTGCTATTCACCACTGATTTTTTCTGAACATGAGGTACTATGAACAAAAATAATCTTGCACACTGCATCTGCTTGAGTGCACATCAGCTGCTTCTCAGTTTAGTCTTGTTTTCAATACTAAATCTGATTTCCTTCCTCTCCCCCACCCACCCATTCACATTCCTTTCTACTTCAGTTCTGGAATGTGTGGTCTGTGGCCAGCTGACAACTTTTTTTTTTTAATAAATTTGAAGATATTTAAACAAGATTTTAAAGATCTATGGGTCATGAGTAGGGAGAGCTGCTGGAATGAGCAGACAGTAGCTTGAATGTTTTTTTTTTTTTTCCTCACTCTGCGTTTCCCACCGATGTCTTAGTTATGAAACTGGTTGTTGTTGACATTTCAAAGTGCTTTCACAACTTCAGCTAATCTGCAGTGCTACCGATGAATGCCAGGAGATATATGCATATCCTACAGACACACAGCTCCAATCTCTCTGCTTAATTTAAGTCTATACTAATTTTTCAGATAATTTACACCTGTGCCTTTAAGATATATTCTTCTACTGCTTGGCTAATGCAAAATGAATTTATTCGTAAGTAGGCTCTATTTCTCATAAAGTTGCAGGTTTTGTCGTTGAGGATCAAAAAGGACCAATTATGCTATACGACAGAAGGAAAGTGGTGGCTCCCAGGCAGACATCCTTTCCAAATGAGTTAGGATTTCCATCAGAATATAATGCAAACACTGGATCAAAATAGTAATGCCATTTTTGTAGTATAGGACAAGGTTTGTACAACAGGTCTTGCAAACATTTACTGAATCATGGAGTAAAGCCTGAGATGGTGA
Source organism: Mesitornis unicolor (assembly GCF_000695765.1). NCBI lineage: Eukaryota > Metazoa > Chordata > Aves > Mesitornithiformes > Mesitornithidae > Mesitornis > Mesitornis unicolor. The sequence continues at coordinate 16,912 of NW_010172802.1, read as the reverse complement.
AGGAACAGCTACAATAAAGCAGTATTGTCGTCTTCTGTAAAAATCTCTAAATACAATTTAAAATAAGTTTGGGTTAGTTGGCAGACAACATATACAATACCAGTTTTAAGAAATATAAAGGGCAGTAGTTTAAGAAGTTGCCACTCCTACAGTGGGTGGACACTGGATTGATAGAAGTAAAAATCTCTGAATCTGTCCTTCTTAAACAGATATAGCAATGGGTTAAAAAAACCACCAACCAAAAACCTCCCCAAAAAATCAAAGCCAAGCAAAAAACCCCCATATGTTAGACTCAATCATACAACTTACAAAGACCCATAGACAGATATTGATCTGGCCTACCTCAACCCTGCTGATAACTTATAGCTCAGTATCAGAAAAATCCTAAGCTTCTCAAAACTGTTGCCAGAAGTCTTGATTCTGCTTCTACTGAGATCAGTGAGAACTTTGACACACAAACTGGAAAAAGGATTAACACTAAAATTGACAAGTATGTAATAGAAATAATAACTCTTTGATATCCTTTTGCTAGTGAATTGCAAAGCACTTAATAAAAACAATGATCTGTAGGGGAACTAAATCACAGATATGGAAGGCTATGTGTTAAGATTTCCCTGTAAGCCAGGGATAGCTTGCAGCTCTTTCAAGTTCTGCTGTGGTGCTTTAATATATTCAACTGTAAAATATTTGAATGTGTGTCCCTCAAAGTAATTTTCTGCAAAGAATTAACAGAGCAAAACAATTCTGTCTTTTATCCTACATCTCTTTAACAAGTGTCTTAACCTATTTCAAGAAGAATTTACTGTGGAAGTTCATACATCTAAATTGGCCAATTATTTCCTGGTGAAATATTTTCACTGTAATATCTTAGAGCAGAATGTCTTCTCTGAAGTTAGTATGTTTACAGAGTATTATAATTCTTGGGTTTCTGATATTTTGTGTTAGTGTTAATAGTTTAGTTTGGAAAATGGGCTGCGGTCCGATACAATTGCATATACATTCTGTAGGTGATATGGAACGTAGGGGACAAGTTGGAGAAAACAGCTTACTCTGACCATTTCACGTTTCCGAATTATTCTGCAACTTCACGAACTCCAGCTAATCAGCAGTCTTAAATTTTTTTTGGAATAAAATTTATTTTCTTACACTAAGAGGTAACTACTTTTAGGTGGTACCACAAAGCTTTCCCTTTTGATGTCCTGCACAAATTCAAGGAAGGGTAATGTGAACTGAAATGACAATAGCTAGATTTTGATCTTGCTGTTGTTTTGGAAGATACTTGATTTAAGTTTCTTTAAAAGTTTACTCTGTTAAAGAAAAGAAACTGGGCCCTCTAAAATGACTGTTTTTAAAGTAATCTACTCTAAGACAATGATCTGTGTGTGACTAGTGGACTTCACGAAGCTACTTACAAGTAGAGTAAAACAAGGGTAAGGTGTCTAATACTGTTTGCATTAGTAAATGAAGGGGATGGGGGAGTGCAGGAATTTGCCTTACCTGACCTGGCACAGAACTGATGAAGTCTCTGGATGCCAGTATGGGAGACCATGTGTGTCATAGTGCATTTATGTTTAAGCATCCAGTAACCTGGTTTATTATAAACACCCTATGCATTATAAATATCAGACCAATTTAGATACTCAGAAATCATTCATTCTGGTGAGAAGGAGTGAATAAGTAGAAAAGATGGCAAATGACAAGCTTTTCTTGCTGATTTACTTCCAGAGTCCTATTCCTTGTTGTAAATGGAGTGACATGGAACATTTATTTTAATTCCCATTGAGGGCTCTGTGAGCACTCACTTCCATTTGCTTCTCTGTTTTTCATGGAGTAGACTTTTTTCTTCTGTTCTCTAAAAGAAATTTCTAGTAACCAGCAGAACATCAGGCTGCCTTGGGACATCAGACAGGAACTTAATAAAGTTGTTGACTGAATCTTAAATGTGCTAGGGCTGTCTGGGCTTCTCTGAGTTAGTTCCTCGGTAGTCCTTTGAAGAAATTCTTACAAACAGGAGCATCAGATGTGTCCAGCTCCCATAACCATCCTGCAGAGTTTTGATACCTGAAAGCAAAGCCTCCACTATACTGATGACTGCTGCAAGTATTTGTTTAGTATACATATGCTGTACATAAGGCCATTTTTTTAAAACAGCATAAAACCAAATTTTATTCAAATCATGTTAAATACGTTAAAAACTACTTGTTCATGTTTTGCAGACTCAGAGGTCTTTATGTTTTTCTATTTCTTCTAGACGACCACAGAAAACATAGAAGGGAGAAGTAATGCTTAATTGCCACTCTTAATGGTTTTATTCTTGCTACTGCAACTGTACTTCAGGAGCATTCAGGAAATACATGCAAGTTTTAAAATGTAGGCCTCCTTTCATTGACTACTAAATTGAGTACTGGATTAATATTAAGCTGTACTCTTTAATCTGTTTCTAAGTGATGTGGGGAAATACACCTATGACCTTCTGCAAAAGTGTATTAATTTCTATCTTACTGCAATCCTTATTTCTATCCCTTTTTGCTGTCTTCCAGTTCCTGAAAGGGTCCTACAGGAAAGCTGAGGAGGGACTTTTTACAAGGGCAGGTAGCGATTAGAATGAGGGGGAATGGTTTTAAACTGGAAGAGGGTAGATTTAGATTAGATATTAGGAAGAAATTCTTTACTGGGAGAGTGGTAAGATACTGCAACAGATTGCCCAGAGAAGTTTGGATGCGCCTTCCCTGGAAGTGATCAAGGCCAGGTTGGACAGGGCTTTGAGCAGTCTGGTCTCATGGAAGGTGTCCCTGCCTGTGGCAGGGTGGTTGGACCAGATGATCTTTAAGGTCCCTTCCAAACTGCCCATTCTATGATCTTCCTTTAGTAGACTTGAAGGAAATTCTTAGATATGCTGGATGTTTTGGTTCATGTTGGGAAATGAGCTGAAAATGGACCAGGAGGCTGACTCTGGCTTTGTTTCAGAGGCTGCATTCAGCATGACTGCTGAAGCAGTGGGTGCCCCACCAGCGCTGTGCTGACTTTGCCAGCACAGAAACTACCTTTCAACTTAACACTCCTTGAAGATATTTTCTTGCTCTGGAGTTTAACTCAGGTCAGGTTACTGGTATGGCAGCAAAATCACCACTGTCTTCATCATTAAGGGGGAAAATGAAAAGTGGTTGGGGGGAAGCCAAGAAGCAGAGAGGGCAAGCTTTCTTCTACTTTTAGAAATGACCCTAATAGGTGACTCTCATAGCCTGTGGGAAGATACATCAAGCTCTTTCATGCTCCCCCTGCAAATATGTGTTCAACTGATGTATGGCATTACCATGTAATATTGAAATGTATGGCATGAAGGATGACTGAAGCTGTTAGTGATGGAGCTAAAACCCAATTTTAATTTGGGGGACAGTGTTTTGGTAAGGCTTCCAGTTCTTCAGTAGGAATACCCATTGTGCAAGAGGAGAAATAATGCATTGAAGTTGTACTCTTTAAAACTGGTAGATTTTTTTTTTTTCAGTATGAAAATAGAGACAAGAAAACTGGCTTCAAAACGCATTCCTAATGCTTAAACTATTCTCTGGAATATACATGTACAACCATCTAAAGGTTTTATCACCTATGACAATATTTGAACTTATTAATGATGATTATTCACAGCCAACTATTAGTTTACATAGGTATCCAATATTTTTAAATGTCCAACAAATTTGTTCTTTATGGACTTCTTCATGGACTGAGAGAGAAGAAAATATTGTTCATGTATTTCATTCAGAGCAGTTTGGATCACTTGGATAATTTTAGCACGTACTTTACCATACTGAAAGCTTGGCCAGAGAAATCAACCCTTTGAAAGAACTTATATCCAAATATTGACAGCAGTAACATGCTTTCGAATACCTGTTTGAAATGTGAAATGTTACACCTCCACAGAAAAGGAAAGGAAGACTGCAGCAAAACTGTAAAATTATGACTAAATCTCAGTCCAGCAGTTTCAACTGAGATGAGCTTATCTGACACTCTTGCAGTGGCAGTGTACTTTTCTCTAAAATTGAAACTACAAGAAAGCTGTCATTTGACTGTCATGCTTCTATATAGTATCTTTTTCAAACTTTCTTTGAAGCTTCCAGATTAGGCCTCAACCCAAAAAAATGTGTTTTTTTGTTTATTCCCCCCCCCCCCCCCGGCACCCAACTTCTGATAAAAGATAATTCTGAATTTTTTGGGGGGGTGTGCAGGGAGAGATTTGTGTGTGTGTGTGTGGTGCTGTTTAGTTTCTGTTTTGGTTGGTTTTTGGTGGTTGGTTGGTTGTTTTATTCTTTTCCTGGAAGGGGGCAGGGGGGATTGTACTTTGTTCTTGGTGGTTTTTTTTGTTTGATTTTTTTGTTTTGTTTTGTTTAGGTGCTGTTTTTTTAATTGTAGAAAACCAGTTGCCACAAGTTTGTGCAACTCATCATAAGACTTGTCTTCCTACTGTATGTGGATTGAGTTCATGTAAATCCAGGGTTACTTATACTGTGGTACTTTTTGGAATGACATCATGAAGGAGTTTCTGAAAACCATCTGATATCACTTGCATGACCTGTACTGAAAACCAAGCAGGTGGGTGATCCTTCTAATGAGCCTTAACATAGATGTGCATCTTCAGCAAAATATAGCTAGGAACTTTCCTGTAATGGAAGAAACTATTTTATACTACCATTATTTTCTTTTACTTGAAGTGGAGTAAAGGATTAGATCAATTTGGCAGCCACATGAAGAATTTGCTGTGTGTTGTGGTAACAACTTAAAAAATTCAGGCTGTAAAATATCATTAAAATTGGGATTAATCAGGATTAACACACATTGGGGGGTGGGGAATGCATTATTAAGTTTCCTTGTCACCTTCACAGATTTCAGGCCTGTGTTTCACTTGAAAATAAATACCTCATGGAGTCCTGTAAGTTCCAATAAATGTATTTTTATTGATCCAATATAGACATCCTCTTCACAAGAAGAGCATTTAAAACAAGTTTATACTTATCAAAGCAGTACATCCTTGGGTTATTTTGGGTGTACGTTTAATTTGCTTGTCCCCTGGCCCTCTTGCATACTTCCTTTGGCAATAGCTATTCCTAGACTATAAATGTGCTCTGAACACAGAGGAACTCTGCTGTTAACCATGATTTCAGAAGTGTAAATCTATGATAATAAATAACATCTAGTCCTTCTTGACTTTAGGATAAGCTTTTTTTTTTCTCATGGCCAGTAGCAAGAGCAGTTTGATATAACATATACAAACTAGGGGAACAGTTTTTGGTAAATATTCTTTTTTGCTTTTCCTGTTTCCTAGTGACACAGTTGGAAGCAGGAAACTCTTTCTGAATTTTGAGCTGCAGTAGTCCAAAGGATATCCTTGTCTCTCTCCACCTCTATAAATAAAGTAAGAGAACTTTTACCCTGCCTCTAAAAAATCAGTATGTGTAACTTCTAGGTTGTTTACAAGAAGAGTCAGGGCTGTTCATAACTATTTGATTTGTTTGCAACTAATGAGATTTGAAGTATTATACGACCCATGCTATTTTGTGAGGTTTCCGAGAAATATTAGATCCTGACTCCCCAGCCACACACACTCAGAATCTGGACATCTAATTACTTACTTCAGTTATATAATTCTACCTGCAAGGGAACTATCACAGAAAGATCAGATTTTTGTTAAAAAGGGAAAACTTACTTTATTTTATAGTTGAGCATTATTTTGGGCCTCTTACTTTTCTCTTCCTCTTAGTAAATTTTCCAGGATACATCATATCTTAATGTAACCCAGTATCTGTGCTGATAGGATGAGCTGCAATAACATTTGCCTGCCTTGTTCAGTAAAGCAAAATGCACTGCCTTTACAGTACTCCAACTTCAGTTTAAGCTTTCAGGGTTGGTTTGGGTTTTGGAGAGATTTATTTCTACAACATCTGCTTAATCACTCAAGCCAGTTTGCTACGAGCCTGCACCAAAGTTAGTGGAAATGTGTGGCTTTGAGGAGGAACAGTATCAGCTTGTGTGTAACTGCTTGAATATCAGGTACCCAATTCCTACAGGAAAATGCTGGAATGATCAGACAGAAATCACAAGAATGAGAAGAGGATGTAAAACTTCGTATAAAAACTCAAGAAGTTCAAGCCATTTACTTTATAATCTGTAGGGTAAAGGTATATTTTTCTGACCTATAACAACTAGGGTCTTGAAAATAGATATGTCTCCTATTGACTAAATATAACTAGAACAAAGTTCAATGTCTGCAGTTTGAAGCTAAGCCAGTTCTCATAGAGACAAGGTGCAGATTGTGTAGAAATGTCAGTAATTAAACTTTATGCCAATTTTAGTAAAGACAACAGTAAGTTTTCCATTACTGGAAATCCACAAATCAAAGTTGGATATCTTTCTTTTTCTGAAGAGTTATTTATATTTTATTTCTTTTTAGGACATAATTCCTAGAGTTTCCCTTATGCAGGAGATCAGGCTGACAGAGCACCAGTGGAAGCCCTGATCACTAAATGTCCTGTTATTTTGGCAAGATTTAGTGGGTGAAAGCCTGGCTCTGTTGAGTTCAGTGGAAATACTGTCATTAATTTAAATTATACCATAACTCTGCAATATTTTATTTGTCTGGGGAATCTAAACATCCAGTAGTAATTCTAATGAATGAACTAGGATTTTGAATTATTATTTCTGAAAGGATATAATCAGGAGATGAAAGCAGGGTTTTATTCCTCTGCAAACAGGGAAGCAGGAGGCTGCATCCAGCCATGCTGCTGGCCATAGTTCACGAGCTGTACATGATCGAGAACATCTATCCAGCCTGTTTGAGACATGAAGTATGAATGGCAACATCAGCAGATGGAGATGCCTGATTTTTGGAGTTTCGCTGGAAATTCAGAGCTTGTCTATTACTTCAACACAGTAGCGGTTCCCAAGCACAATGGTACTGAGGCTGCCATAGGTTGGAAAATCTCTGCAGTCAAATTTTCCATTGCACTTCCTGTTGAAGAATGACTGTACCTTTCCAGTCAGCACAGACAAGGCTGGGTCCATCAACGCTGTGTAACCACTATCCCAGCAGGGAATAAGGCTCATGCCAGTACTCTGGTGTTGTGCCACCTGCTGTATGGCCACCTGCTGAGATAAGATTGAGGAACAAACCTCTGAATCATGGATCACTAATTTAGGCCACAGAATTTGACTTTCCTAACTGCTGGGACGGTTGATTTAACTTACTACTATTGTCAAGATCCAGCTAAAGACAGAGAAAGAGAGATCAGAAATTCCATTTGCAGCCTCTTGTATGAAGGGATCTAACATAGAAAGCAGAAAAGTAGGAAGGAAATAAATGAATATATTCAGAAGGAATTTGTGTTCACAGACAGATCAGTAATCCAAGCAAAACAAGACTGTGCAAAGAAACAATGTATAATCGCTTTGTCTTTAACTGTTCCTTGCCTGTTTTCTACCTGCTTCCCAGACATCTCAGGAGAAAAGCAAAACTACTCCTTTTCGAAGACCCCACTGCCCCAAATAGACACATACGCTCACTTGCTGTTAATTTTCACTAAGTGCTGAGAATATTTTCCCTCTCGCCCTACTTTGGGAAGAGAGTAATCTTTTCAGAGAAGATGCATGTTATAGCCTTTTTCCTGTGACCATCTTTCCATCAGGACTGTACTGCTTCACCATCTAACAAGCTGTCCCTAAATACCCCAGTCAGATGTCTTGTACTTGGTACTTTCACCAGGCAGTTTTTACCTCACCATGCAGTTGCAAGGCAGAAGGAGGAAGAGATGGATACCCTCACAGGGACGGACAATGAAAGTCACCTACATCCTTTGCCCTCTTTTTTTTTCTTTCCTTTTTTTTTCCCCCACTCCCACCACCCTTTTTTCCTAGACCTAGAATCAGATTCTTAAACCCATGACAAAAAACAAAAGAAACCAAATGAGAGCAAAAGTATTTGTTTCCAAAGACAAAATCACAAATGATGAATAGAAGGTGGAAAGGGGTATGGTTGTGATATTCTCAGGAATTCATTTTTTATTCTAGTTGTTAAAGCAAATTCTTTTGGATGCTGTAGGCTTTTTCTCTGCCTGAGGAAATAAAAACCCACCTTGCACTGAACAGTCTGGATATTTGTTTATATGGGAAGCTAAGACACCTCTCATGTTGAGGCTGAGGGAAGAAAGAGCTAGGTTTGGCTGGGCTAAAGGCAGGAGAGCAATTCACCACTCATTTCTGCCCCCTCAGCTGAAGACAGATCCTGGGAATGAGGAGACCTATATTAAAGAGGACTGGGAGATGGTAGTTTGCTTTATTTCCAGACTCTTGAATGTGAAACTATTCTCATAATATGTATACAACCTCCTAGTCTTCCTTGTTCTTGCAGCAGAAGTAGCTATATTCCAAGCAAAAACAATGTTTCATCCTGTCAGACTTGGGTGGAAAGGGGACCGGAGAATAAAACATGAAAACAATTAAAAATGTTTATTTTTAATAGTGTCTGGCAGTAGTCAGAGTTTTTAAAATTATAAATAAACAAAGGTCATAGTCAGTGATGAGAAACATATGCCATACACATGTTTTTGAAAATGTAGATAAAGAAAACAGATAATGAATAGTACTATGTATACGGCTTTTTACAGAAGACTCATCCAAACCACCATTACAATGTTCAGTGGTGTCAGAAAGCAGCTGGGCCCCTTGGCCCACTGAAGAATGTAAAATTGAGGTGCCTGTGTCCTGTTCCTTGTGTTACCACTGTCATGCTAGATTTCATCTCCTCTTTTTTTGGTCTGGGGACAGGACAGTGCCTGGAGAAGACGTGTACAGCACAGCGGGCTCAGACCTTAACACTAGCCTGTAGTTGCTTCTGTAACAAGTGCAGGATTTAAAAATCTACTCTGATGTGGAAAGTAGGAAGCTGTGTTCAGTGACTAACAAATGCTAAAGCTCTGGTAAAGAGGTCAAAACTTGGTGTCTGAAAGAAGATGAGGGCAACTTAAGGACCAATCCAGACCAGGAAGCTAATACAAACCAGGGTGCGTGGTCAGCAGCCCCGTTCTGTCACCGGCGATGGGTGCAGGAATACAGCTCCAATTATCTGAGCTATTTATGTGCACTTGCTTTTGGCAATCTTGCTTTGGAATGCTGTTTGTAAAAGGTTTCATACTTTTCTATTAAGCTTCTTAAAGGGCCATTATGCATTCACAAAAATCCATATCCATCTGGTAAGGAATGTTTCCTGACTAAATTAACACTGTGTGCATACCAATTGCTGCCATTCTGGAGTGCGATTCAGTATTCCAAATGCGCTTGCCTATTAAGAGAGGAGGTTAGGAAATAAGAGTGGGAAACTGGTACATTTTACAAGAAAAGAAAAAAAAGAAGAATAGCTTTTTAGTGATTCTCAGGAGCTAGAAGTCTTCATTTGCAAGCTAGCCCTCAGCAGCTTGTTTTGTGGTAGGTTGAGTGTCTGATACCAGTTAATACCTGTACGACACAGAGCTTTACAAATAAGAAACAGAAAGAATTTAGTGATCTTTGTCACTTATTTTATTTTTCTGAATATTATCCTTATTCATGTAGTATATTTATGAGATTTTAATCACAGATGTTTAAACTGGTTCTAATATTCTTTATCACACTACTTAAAAGA
>NW_010172802.1:3390-7217 GCF_000695765.1 Mesitornis unicolor | reverse complement strand
ATTTTTTTTTGGTGAAATTGTTTTCATGGTAGGCTTTTTTGGATATTAGCATTTCTGAATTTAAAGGCAACAGCTACATTCTCAGCATCTAGTCCTTATTCCATAATATTCAGATGAAGGTGGGATGCTATAAAAATTATTTTCATGAACAATCTATGCTATGCTCAACAGCAATTAAGATTTGAGAATACATATGCTTTCTATCTTCCATGCCTGTAATACTATTGTTTTTAAGTGAGGTTTTTTTGATTGACAGTTGTTGCTGTACATAGTACTGTAGTTACACAGTACTTTTACTTCTTTTAACACTGAAGGTTTTCCTTTCTAAAAGTACCAAGATGAATGATATAAAAGGGCATAATGCTTCTTAAAAAACAGGATGGTGACTAAAAGATTATGGAGGGGATGTGATACTCCTGATATATTTGCATGAGGAGACTAAGGCAACACTCCAGTTCTCCAAGAATGCATAGAAAGTGTAAAAGCAAACTGAAGAATTACTGACAAATCTAAAAGACTTTGGAAACAGAGGGAAGAAGACAACCACTTGACAGAAGAGAAGGCCAGTTTCTAAGTCACCTTTTAAGCTGAGGAAGATAATCGTTTGAGGAAGACATGAGCTCTCCAAAGGAACTTGAAAGGAATAGTATGTAACAGTGACTGACACAAGTTCAAGTGGCTTGAAGCGGGAAATGAAAGGAAAATGGGAATACACAGACAGAAAATCATAGATGCGACTTTCTGCTCGTAAGACAAGAGGGATAGAAATTCGTTTTGACAGAAGGAATTTAGAGAAAGATTGAAGCATGTTAGAGTTTACTTGGACTGAGGGATTATTGATATTAGTAGAATTGCTACACAGCTGTTAGTGGTAATTGGATTTAGCGGCTTTTCATGTTAGGGCTTCTATCAATGTACTTTCTAACTTGGCCACAAAATATGAATCTACTTAAATCCTCTACAAAATTAGTTCAAGCCATGGTATAGTTTATTTTTAAATCTCTATCACAAATTTTATCTATACATGAATGCAGTCTTTGTAATTTATTTTCCCTATGTTTTCAATTGGCCATTTAAAAAAAAAAGTTAGTTATTAGAACCACTAGCTATGCCTGAAATCTTCTCTATAATACAGTAGGCATTCAGATAGAATTCCACATAACTGAGTGACAGGGACAAAATATAATGGGCAATGCAACATTTGACTGTCTTAAGCATCTATTGTATGAGATTCTTGTTTTAATCACTGTCTTTTCAGATTATAAATTGTTATCTTCCCTTTTCTGCTACAAGTGAATAAAACAGCAAGCAGTGAAATACAGATTAGGTTAATAGGTCATTTTAATTCACTGGATGCATGATAGCAAGTAACCCAGAAATCTGCTGGATATCATTGCCATTAAGTTGATTAGGAAGGGGAAAAATAGATTCATAACTACTTTTATTTTGCACCATTCATATATTGTCACAAGATGGTACAGCCATACCAAAAATACATTGATAAACCAGTTTTAATTCATCAGAGGGTCAGTGAGGTTGCTGGGGCCTACCACACCTGACACATAAGGGAGAGAGGAGAGAGCAGGATTTTGTTCTGTCTGAAGAAGAGGGGGCAAAGGGAGGATCTTAATGCTGTCTTCAGTTATCTAATGGGTAGTTGAAGAGAATACAGCAGATAGGCACCTTTTTCCCCAAAGGTAATACAGCAAAAGAAAAAGAAGGAATAGATACAATCTGCAGCAAGGGAAATTATTTTAAGAGCTAAGGAGAAAAATAAGTCTTTGCAGCAAGAATGGCCAAATGCTGGAGCGGGGCCCAGTGGCTGTGAAATTCCCATCTGTGTAGTGATTCAAAATGTCACCAGACAAGCCCTGAGCAACCAGATGTACTTTTGAAGCTGGCACTGTTTTAACTGGGGGCTTGGACCAGGTGATGTCCAGAGCTACCTTCTGACATAAATCATTCTGGCATTTTCAGACTATACTGCAACCCAAACTCCATTAATAACTACCGTAAAGTGTATTTAAAGTCCATTAATGAAGCTGCACAAAAAGCTGTTGCTTTTGCTATTTGTGTCTGTGACCATTGTCATCTTCCTGACATCAGAACAATCCACTCACCATTTTATGTCTCTTTTACAGTTAGGAGAGTACCTAACCTGCCACCTCCAGAAGTACAGAGGAGGATACTGAGATCTTCATAATTCAGGAAGGTGTGGATAAGACTCATTTGACCTTCTTTATATAGGGACATGACAGAGAAAAAAGCATTTTTGTATAACAGGAAAATAAAGCTAGAAATAGCTCTCCACTTGAAAAACAGTTCATTTTCAGGGTGCTATATTTTTCTGTGGCTTTTCTCTCTAAAACAAGGTATGCTGCTAAGTTACTCAGCATTCTCATCTCTTCATAGACAACACTAAGAAGCATTAGCATGTGTACATCAGCATCCAAATATACACCCTCCAAGTGCATCTTAAATCCGCCTGTGAGAGAGAGAGGATGGCAGGGTGGCTTTCTTGAGAGCCCCGCATTCTGGCAGGAATAAATGCCTGGGTCTGTGGGACAGGAGGCAGCTCCTATCCCCTCTGTACTTTCTACTCTGCTTTTTGCAAGACAGCGTTTCAATTCTCAGTGAAGTTTTTTTTGCAGTATGAGCCTGACCCCATGTGAGACCTCAGAAGGTCCAAAGTTAAAGAAAAGCCGCTGCTTCTTTGGCTGACCATGCAAAAGCGTTACTGTTCTGCTACTGTGCAAGTAAATAAAACAGCATGAAGAAATGAAGGCTAGAACATTTAAAAATGTGCCATTAATAGCATTTCTGAACAATTTCTATCTGTTCTCTGAGGCAGCTGAGGGACTTGGTAGCAGTTGGAGTTGCATTTGGTGGTCGATAGAAATCTGCACTGACATATACTCCCATGTAGGTATGATTTTCTGGGAGGGGGAATTTTATATTATTTGGCAAAAACTCTGAAGTATTCATTGGAAAAAAAAACTTGGCTTAGCATTGAGAAACAGCTAACATATTTTTTTTCTCCAAATGTTATTTATTTCACTGTTGATAGGTCTGTGATAATTACTCCATTCCCCACTGACAGCTCATTATTCTCTGTGTATAACTTCAAAGCTACATTCTCAGGCTCTAACAGAATTTTGCACTGGTCTCTGCTCTACTACAGAACAAATAAAGCCACTTTTTAAATTCTTTGTTTTAGAAGAGGTCTCTAACTTCAAGGACCTCCTTATTTCACGAAAGTTCAACGCAACTTTTTGGAAACTTGTCACCCTGCAAGGACAGAAGTGTTCAAAACCAATTTCATTTCAGATATAATATATTTATAGCTGTGAATATTATGCAAAATGTAAGTGAAGGGAAAACAATGCAATGATATTTCAGGGTTTCTTACATTATTATTTCTTAACATAAAACAATACAGAGGTGTTTCTGATTGTGCTGATGCAAAATAGCAGAAATGGAAATCCTGTTTTGTAAGTTCTTTCTAACACAGCATTGTTCCCTATGGCACATGATTCCCTGCTCTGATTACTCCAGTTCTGAATGACTCAGTTTTCGCATTTCCTTAAAAGATTACTCAGTTTGGTAAATAGGTTGAGGACCGTTTTACCGAGAGTGTGTTTCCGCACTCAGTTTTATCCAGTTAATTCTAGTGATTGGTAAGAACTCTGAACAACTTTTCTGTTTTTTTTTTTAATCTTTGTTTTGGTATTGTCAGTGCCATATACAAGCTCTTTATGAACCAGGACTAACTTACCTCTAATAGTAACATATTAGTTCACTACATGTGAAGCTAAAAATTATTAGGT
>NW_010172802.1:0-3359 GCF_000695765.1 Mesitornis unicolor | reverse complement strand
TACACGAATGTTGTACTGTGTATTTCTATCGATTCTGCTTTTTTCCTCTTTCACATTTCAAATAATGTCTTTTCACAGAATTCCAAGTGTCCCAGCAGAATCCTGCTCTGGATTGTTTTTCTCTCAGTTACTTTACCTATCCTTTTTCTAGGCTAAATCTCTTCTAGGCTTGGTTTGTTTTTTATTTTTTAAAATTATTTCATTGCAAAGGCTCACAGCCATAAAGTGGTGCTATGTTGATGTGATGAGTAGCATGAGATTCAGTCATGATGGGATATCAGTGTTGGGATACTGAGGGTCTGGAGGAAATGGGGTAAATCGTTCATTATTTCGCTACTGTCAATAAAGGTCTATGTTCAAGGAATTAGAGGGCTGATAGTGCCAACTTCTGGATAAGAAATAAAACAAAAGCCCTGATGGTTTGTGGTTATTGAAGTTTCCATGGCTCTGCTCCAACACTAACATACAATTTTGAAATCCTGACAAAATTTGACTTATTTACATTCTGACTCCCCATATTTCCTATTATTGTATAACAGCTTCTTGTTACTTAATTGCTGTGTAATGTCCTGTGATGCTAAGCAGGTGCTGTTGCTGTATTGTGCTTGAGAACATGATCTAAATGTAATATAAACCCGTAGCTTAATGAATCACGTGCATCTCTAACCTCTGACTCCTTTTTATATTGTTCATATTCATTCAGGCCAATATCATTTTAGGATTATCTTCCTAAATTTATTTACACTCCTTTTAATAATTTATACACCTAGCCACAGGATAAAATTTATCTCTTAAGTACTGTTGTATGCATACATGGACAGACATCCTGAAAATCCTTAAGATTTTTGATGCACAGAAATGAAAATACAAAGAAAGTAGTCACATATAGTCACTTTCTTACTTCCCTGATCTAAGAAAATGTATCCTTCATTTCTATGATTGAATAAAATAAATAATGCAATAACTTAACTGTAAATTATTAAAATTAGAAAATATTTCATGTTTCAAGTAAATCTCTGGTTTTGCTTCTGACTGCCAGGAAGTTCACTGAGCAGGACTTGCCATTCTAGGACTCTTTTAAGTGTTTCTCAAGTTCTCCTGGTTTGATCTGTGAGCAAAAGGAGACCAGCAGACATCACATTCTGGTTGCTGACAAAATCAAGAGAGAAAACTGTAAGGACAGTTATCCTCAAGGGTGTTCCTTCTAATATATATGTGCAATAACCTTGGGCTAGGTTTTAAAATATTTAAGAGAAATTAAAGGGTTCAAGTTCAGCTGTAAATTAAGAAATCCTCATGCAGTTCTATTTAACAGCACAGACACCAAAATTCTTCACATATATTTGACTTTAATATACACTATACGCTCATAATTCTCTTTTTGCATACACCAGAACCCAGCTAAGGAGCTTATGCCTCATCATATGCTATCTATTGTGTAGGTGTCTAAAGGCACCAGAGCTATATGTACACTACAAGGGAATACAGGATTATAGCTCCTTTCCAAGACATGGGAAATTCAGTTGTTTGTATATTTTGAGCAGGTTGAAGTTGCATCTTCCAAAGCCTGGAAAAATGGTGAGCTACGGTCAACACCAAATGTTCTGCACTTCTGGCTGGTGACAACTGAAGCAGTACTGAGCTCTGCAGATGCCTAGGTCTTTTTTTTCAGTTGGGCCTGTTCAGGCTGTGAGATCTCAGGACAGGAACCATCATCTGTGCTCTTAAATCATCATAAAAATGTTAGTCTCTTCATATTTGAAGATGACTGAGATTTTTCTTTCTTTATTTGTAATAAAGCAAGAGAAAAAAAGGATCAGATACATTGGGTAGTAGAGAGCAAACGCCTTACTTTTCACCTTTAATGTTATGAATAACTCCTTTTCTGTCTTCACTGCAGGACTTGATAGATGGCTTCAATGTGACTGTAAAACTTCTTGTTCCTTAATAAAACAAAATTTAAAAAACCTTTCTGGATCAGTGAGTTGGAAAAAAATGTTAAAATTCTGCTAGCATGTGTTTAGGTCTGAGTTTGACTGAAAAATTCTATTCCTTCTCAGCTAGGTTAACACCAAATGAAATCTGTGCTACATCTCAATAAATGTGTATTCTCCACTTGTGCTTTCAAAAACAGTATGGCTGAGACAATTTTTCAAAGTTAAAAAAGTATTCGTAAATTTAAATGCTACATAGGGTTTCTTTATGATAAAGAAGAGCAGGCAACCATTACAATGTTGAATGGTCTCATGTATCACAGTCTATTTTGCTGTCTGCCAGTAAGCCTTACACAATTTTGCTTTAAAAATATGAAAGAACAGAGGTTGTAATATTTATGATTTTTTAAATCAACAACTGTACAGAAAAAGATTGTTCCTGAGAAAGTTCCTGTTAGCCTGGAATTTCACAAGGGCACTAACCCTTCCATCACTTATTAATAAACTTAGTGCCTAGAGGCTCCAATTAGGTATTAGAACACAGTGATAACAGGCATTGTAAATGTGCAAGACAAATCTTCCCTAAGGGACTATAATACAATATTGTTTTAAAAAAACTTGTAATTTCTTAAAATAGCTTTACGGCCATGGCAGACTATTACTAACTTTGGCCTAGATCCTGCAATGAAAATGTGTGTTTTGAGTCTCCACTGAGTAAAAGAAGGCAAGAAATTTGCCCTTTTTGTAAGACTCCATTAAAAATAAAAGTTCTTGTTATGAATTGGATTTTTTTTTCACTTTCAGTAAAAAAACAGGGTAGCTTGGTGTGGATGCTGAAAATCTGTTTTAAGAGTTGCTAATCGTATCACAAAATACTACTGAGAATGCTCCAAAGCCACAGAGTGCCATAAACGACAGAAATATGAGCAGAAAAGAAAGAAATCTGCTCGTTGACCTGGATGATGAAGTACCTTTGGTTACTGTTTAAACCTTTGATTTAGGCTGTGTCTATAGCATGATCTGAGGTGTCTGAAGTCAGCTATCTGCATGGACCCTCCTTGGTGACAGTGGCCGGCTGCTCTGCACACAGTGGGCTGGAGGACTGTCCTGTCCTTTGGTCAACGCTGACCTTTGCCCGTGGTCTGAAGCTCCTTTCCCACCACCACAGGTGCCAACAGCACTTCACACACGCGTTACTCAAGAGCGATAGGGATGATGGCTATTTTCCAAACTAGATTCCCAACCATTTCCAGCTCCCGATTTTCCAACCTGTGCCCAGGCTGATCGCGCCCGCTTTGCACTGCAGCTCGTCCTTGGCGCATCTTTTTTTCTCTCCCAATTACCGGCCATCCAACGCGGGCTGAGAGCACCGCGGTTCAGTGCAGGTAGCAGCCGCGCAGGGAACTCCCCGGGGCTGTGGAGGCG
>NW_010172801.1:0-2355 GCF_000695765.1 Mesitornis unicolor | reverse complement strand
AAACACCACCCCTTGGGTACCATAGGGTCACTTCTGGGTCCTGAACACCACCCCTTGGGTACCATTGAGTCACCCCAATGTCCTAGACACCACCCCTGGGTCCTAGAGACCACCCCTTGGGTACTATAGGGTCACCTCTGGGTCCTAGAGCCCCTCACCCAGGTTCCCTAGGGCCATCTGTGGGTCCTGGAGCCCCCTTGTTCATGCCATAGTACCACCCATGGGTGCTCTGTATCGGTCTCCTGACCCCCCCACCCAATCGCACCCAGGGCTGGACCAAACCCAACGCCTTCCACGTGTGCATCACCTCCTACAAGCTGGTGCTGCAGGACCACCAGGCGTTTCGCCGCAAGAACTGGAAGTACCTGATCCTGGACGAGGCCCAGAACATCAAGAACTTCAAGTCCCAGCGCTGGCAGTCGCTCCTCAACTTCAACAGGTCCTGGGGGAGGAGCACCCATGGGTACTGGGGGGGCACCCCAAGGGGCTTTGTGATCTCTCGAGGGGATGAGGAGCATCTCAAGGGATTGAGGGGCATCTCAAGGTGCTCGTGAAGCTGCAGATGCTGGGGGTTTTGGGAGACTTTAGGGGTGTTAGGGCCCCCCTGGGGGTCCGGAATGACCCTGAGGAGCACCCATGGGTGCTGGGGGACACCCCAAGGGGCTGAGGAGCATCTCAGGATTTTAAGAAAACCAAGAGTAAAGGGAAACAACCTGGGGTTTAGGGGGTGTTGGGGTACCCCCAAGGATTTTGGGGCACCCTGCGGGTGTTTGGGGCCCCTAAGGAGCACCCATGGGTGCTGGGGGGCACCCTAAGGGGTTGAGGAACAACTTAAGGGGTTGAGGAGCATCTCAAGAGGTTCAGGAAGCTGCAGATGCTGGGGATGTTAAGGACATTTTGGGGATGTTTGGAGCACCCTGGGGATTTTGGGGCCACCCTAGGGGTCCAGACTGACCCCAAGGAGCACCCATGGGTGCTCGAGGGCACCCCAAGTGGTTGAGGAGCATCTCAAGGGACTGAGGAACATCTCAAGAGCTTCAGGAAGCTCAGGGATTGCAGCACCCAGGAGATGTTGAGGACACTTGGGGGGTGTTAGGGCCACCCTGGGGGTCTGGGAGGACCTCGAGGAGCACCCATGGGTGCTGACCCGTCCCCCCTTCCCCCCTTCGCCCCCCGCAGCCAGCGGCGGTTGCTGCTGACGGGGACGCCGCTGCAGAACAGCCTGATGGAGCTGTGGTCCCTGATGCACTTCCTGATGCCCCGCGTCTTCCAGTCCCACCGCGAGTTCAAGGAGTGGTTCTCCAACCCCCTGACCGGGATGATCGAGGGCAGCCAGGAGTACAACGAGAGCCTGGTCAAGCGGCTCCACAAGGTGGGGGGACAGCTGGGGACATCGGGGACATTGGGGTGGTTGAGGTTATTTAGGACTTTGGGTCATGGGCATCATTAGGGACACGAGTGAACACGGGGACATTGGGGCCATGGACATCATTAGGGACATGAGTGACCACAAGAGGACACTGGGGTCATTGGGGTCATTGGGGAACACTGGGGTTGTGGACATCATTAGGGACACGAGTGAACACAAGAGGACATTGGGTGCTGCAGGAGTACCCACTGTTCTGACCCCCCCCAAGTCCCCATTTCCCAGCCCTGGGTCACTTGGGGACAGTTTGGGACATTGGGACCATGAACATCATTAGGGACACGAGTGAACACTTGGGGCAGTTTGGGACATTGGACGTATTTGGGATAATGAGGTCATTGGGGTCACTGGAGTCACTGGCGACATTGGGGTCATGGCCATCGTTAGGGACACGAGTGAACACTTGGGGCAGTTTGGGACATTGGGGGTATTTGGGATAATGGGGGCATTGGGGTCACTGGAGTCACTGGCGACATTGGGGTCATGGCCATCATTAGGGACACGAGTGAATACTTGGGGCAGTTTGGGACATTGGGGGTATTTGGGATAATGGGGGCATTGGGGTCACTGGAGTCACTGGCGACATTGGGGTCATGGCCATCATTAGGGACACGAGTGAATACTTGGGGCAGTTTGGGACATTGGGGGTATTTGGGATAATGGGGGCATTGGGGTCACTGGAGTCACTGGCGACATTGGGGTCATGGCCATCATTAGGGACACGAGTGAATACTTGGGGCAGTTTGGGACATTGGGGGTATTTGGGATAATGGGGGCATTGGGGTCACTGGAGTCACTGGCGACATTGGGGTCATGGCCATCGTTAGGGACACGAGTGAACACTTGGGGCAGTTTGGGACATTGGGGACATTTGGGATATTGGACGTATTGGGGTTAATGAGGTCATTGGGGTCACTGGGGACATTGGG
>NW_010172800.1:0-20896 GCF_000695765.1 Mesitornis unicolor | reverse complement strand
TGAGGCCACTCTCAGCTGCCTGTAGAAGGCAGCAAGTTAGGTCTGTAGAATGGATGCAAGTTAGATAACTAAGAAGCAAGGTGGTGAAATACTAAGGCAGAAAATAGCACAGAGTAAAGAATTAAAATAATAGTTGAAAAAATATACATGGCAAAAAAAATCTAATAAGAATCTATACAGAATAAGCCTAATCATCCAATGCATACATCTTGTTCCAAACCACTGCAACTTCATTATCTGCTATATATGATCCTTTGACTGAGAATCATAGAATCACAGAATCATAGAATGTTTTGGGTTGGAAGGGACCTTAAACATCATCCACTCCAACCCCCCTGTCATGGGCAGGGACACCTCCCACTAGACTAGGTTGCTCAAAGCCCTGTCCAACCTGGCTTTGAACACTTCCAGGGAAGGGGCATCCACAACTTCCCTGGGCATCCTGTGCCAGTGTCTCACCACCCTCACAGTAAAGAATTTCTTCCTAATATCTAGTCTAAAGCTACCCTTTCCCAGTTTAAAACCATTCCCCTTTGTTCTATTGCTACCTGTCCTTGTAAAAAGTCCCTCCCCAGCTTTCCTGTAGCAAACATTTTTTCTTAGATGAAGCAATGAAGCTTTCCTTCATGAAAACTTTTTTGGAACATTATTTAGCAGTTGTAACCAAAAAGAATTTTATTATTGTGTCTGGGTAGAAAATAGAAACTATATAGTTGTTATTTCTGACTTCTGTGCTTTTTTTTACCTGGACACTTGATAGGGTTGCAGATTGAGGTATTTAGAGCTGAAATAAGTGAATGTATCAATCTAACATTTGCATAACATCTTAGTGTAAATGGCATACAAAGTAGCACTTCTCAGAAAATGGTGATGATTCCTGACAAGGTTTTGGTTGTAGTTCATTATTTTAACTTACAGAGTTGCAATATGTAGGACCTTTTTTGTCTGAGTTAATTGTTTTCACACTTAAGCTACACTGTCATGGTAGGATCAGCTACGATATTTGAGCTAGAGTGAGTATAAACTTTTCCCAGTGAGGGATCTTCAGATCTGAAACTTGCTCCCCTTCTGTTCTGCACAGCTAGAACTGAGTAGTGCTGCCAGCTTTGAAAGGATAAACATGTAAGTACTCTTAAGAAGAATGAGGAGTGAAGTTTAACGTCATTATAAAAGGCTGGTAGTATTTTTCCAGAAAGCAGTTCAAGATGGAATAGCACAAAAAAACCAAAACTCAGGTGTCTCACAGACAGATCATTTCTCCTTTTTTCTCATGTTTTTCTTAGTTTCAGACTCCATTAAAAATGGTTGTCAAGTGACAGACATATTTATGTGGAATGTATGGAAAACATTCAAGTATTAATTAAATTGTACACATGTATATATGTAAATATACACATATATACATTCACATATGCCTGTATGCAGATTCCCACATATACAAGCATCATCCTATGTTTCATTGACAAAGACATGAAAAAAAACCCCATATATATATGTGTGACAATACTGTTTATGATTACATGTACACATTAGACAGCATTTGAACATATTGATTTTCATTCTGTCTCTGCATAAGTTATTTTTCCCATAATTTCATTTGTAGGTAAAAATATAAATATATATATTAATTATAAAACTGAATATTTTTGAATTTCAAAGTAACTCCAAAAGCTGCTACACACTAAGAACCACATCATGAGTCCTTGACTAAAAATGGCAGCCAGGCATTCACTTGAGTTTATACTCATTGAGTTAATTTATGCTACATATTTGATTAATTATTCATAATAGCCCTAAACTATAGCAATGAAATATCTAATGATTCTCTTCTTTAAAATCTTACATAGGAATAAATACTTACGAAGTAGTCTGTGGGGAGTTAATCTTGGCTGGACACCAGGTGCCCACCAAGGTGATCTGTCACTCCCCCTCCTCCACTGGACAGGGAGAAGAAAAATACATCAAAAGGGTCGCAAGACAAAATAAGGACGAGAGATCGCTCACCAATTACCACCACAGACAAAACAGACTTCACTTGGGGAAATTAATTTATTACTAATCAAATCAGAGTAGGATAATGAGAAATAAAAGCAAATCTTAAAACAACTTTCCCCAACTCCTCCCTTCCTTAACTTCACTCCTGATTTTCTCTACTTCCTTCTCCTCCCTGAGTGGTGCAGGGGAATGGGAAAGGAGGGTTGCAGTCAGTTCATGACAGGTTGTCCCTGCCACTCCTTGCTCCTCGCACTCTTCCCCTGCTCCAGCATGGGGCCTTTAGCATGGGAGGCAGTCCTTCATGGATTTCTTCAATGTGAGTCTTTCCCATGGGCTGCAACTCTTCATGAACTGCTCCAGCATGCAACCTTTGCACAGGGTGCAATTCTTCAGGAACAGACTGCTCCACTGTGGGTTCCTAACAGGGTCATGGGTCCTGCCAGCAAACTTGCTCTAGTGTAGACTCCTCTCCACAGGCCACAGGTCCTGCCAGGAGCCTGTCTTAGTTCAGGCTCACCGTGGGGTCACTTCTTTCAGGAAGATCCATCTGCTCCACTGAGGGTTCCTCCATGAGCTGCAGAGGGACAGCATGGCTTACCATGGTCTTCACCACAGGTTGCAGAGGAATCACTGCTCTGGCACCTGAAGCACCTCCTCCCCCTCCTTGGTGTCTGCATAATTGTTTCTCTTACATATTCTTGCTCTTTTCTTCAGCTGTTGTAGTTGCATATGGTTTTTTCCGCCTTCTTAAATATGTTATCAGAGAGGTGCTATCACTGTCACTGATTGGCTCTGTCTTTGCTAGTAGCAAGTCCATCTTGAAGCTGGCTGGCATTGGCTCTATGAGACATGGGAGAAGCTTCTAGCAGGTTCTCACAGAAGCCATCCCTGTAATTCCCCCGCTACCAAAACCTTGTCACACAAACCAAATACACAGTCTCACTGTCATTAGTATGAATGCTCATGTGAGTATCTTGGCTGGGCCAAACTTCTCATATAAAGAAATATTACTAACATTCTTGTTAAAGGACTATCTGAAATATTTACATGTTTAACACATAGTTAAAATGCCATCACACTATGTAACGCCTGCATTTATCTTCCATATTATTAATTAGCATGAGTGCTTACTGTATATAACTATTCTAATAAATTTGCCTTCCTATAATGTACAATATATCAATCTCTAGCACAATAAAAAGTTAAAATAATCCTAAAATAAGTCTCAGAAAGGGTTTGGGGAAGCAAACAAGTGCAATTTTTTATACCAAGTTAATTTTCCAAATTCAGGAAGACGTACTCTCTGTAAATGAAGCACTGACTGTGAGCTAAAATGCTGCACTCAAACTGTGCAATAGATGTTTCAGAGGTAGCTCTGAAAAGTGCTCTAGGGCACTTCCTTCTGCAATATGACTATAACATTATAATGACTGAGAGAACATGAGAGATGTGTGACATATATATTTTATCTGATTCACAAAGCTATTAGCTAAAAAATAATAACTTCAATAAAATCAAAAAGCAGTATGACCCTGTAACTATGATGGTGTTAATAGGAATTCAAGTCCTGGCTGAAGTAACTATACAGCCATTTAGAGACAGAGATTTTAAAATCTGGTCTATCTACCCTTTGACTTATCGTAAATATAAGCTTTTGGTACATCTATACATTATGTTCAGAATAATTTTTGCAATGAACAGTACTTTGACATTCTTTTCTATTTAGGTATGGCTATGTCTGTTGTGCACTTAATATTATTTAAATGTGAGGCCATATATTCTTCATTCATTTTTTTGCTTCCAGTAAATCTATTTGTGAAACACCATTTGATTCAGAAGCTATTTTCTTACACATATAAGATCAGATTCAAAACTTTTAAAAGTTTGTTTAATTCTTTTACCTGACCTCATTCAGCATTGAATCAGAGTTATCATAAAAAAGTGACTCATAAAAGTATTTAACAGTAAAACGTAAAGTAAATGATTCTTTCCTTACCCCAAAGTTCAAATAGTTACTTTACTTATCACACCTTCTGCAATGTGTCTAGATGATATCTGACTATCTGATTGGGTACAACATAGCTAAAAAAATCCCCCATAATTATTATTTACTCCCCATCTGTCACTTGCTATGCCAAAGGAAACAAAAAGTAACATTCTTACATATTAATCATACAAGACTGAAATTTCATATAGAGAGATTTTTTAAGTTTTCATAACCAGAAGTCTTCATCTGTGAACAATAAATAGTGCTACATATTGCAATGCTCCAGAATATTATACACTAACCCTCAGCATTGTCATACACCCTAAAATTATGTGGATACAGAAAGAGTCAGAGAATCACAGACTTATTGAGTCTGGAAAAGACCTCTGAGATCATCAAGTCCAGCCTATGACCTAACACCACCACATCGGCAAAACCATGGCACTAAGTGCCACATCCAGCCTTTCCTTAAACACTTCCAGGTATGGTGACTCCACCACCTCCCTGGGCAGTCCATTCTGTTCTTCTCACAAGTTACAGCCCATACAAGACGAAAATGACAAGAGGAAATGGCATCAAGTTATGCTGGAGGCAGGGGGTGGGGAGGATATATTAGGCATTAGGAAAAGCTTTTACACTTAAAGGATTATCAAAGACTGGAACAAGCTGCACAGGGAAGTGGTGGAATCACCATCCTTGGATGTATCTAAAAGCCATTTAGACATGGTGATCAGGGACATGGTTTAGAAGTGGGCATGGTAGAGTCAGATAACAGTTGAACTTGATAATCTTAAAGGTCTTTTCCAACTATAATGATTCTATGATTCTATGAAAATTATATGAATAGTTTAAATGAAGTGTTCAGGATCTAAGTAAGGGAGCTAAAAGTGAAACATGTAAAAATAATGCAAAATTCCATGTGCAGTATTAGGAGGATTCTGAGGGCATTCAGTTAGAAACTGTAGACAACTAAAGTTAGCTAGTAGCTTAAGTCAGTTGCCAAAGCATCCAGAGATGCACCAGGATAACCTAGTTTTTGTCTAACTGATACTCAGAATAGGCTTTATGGTTGTCAGCATTCTATAGTTGTCTCAAAATTCCTCTTTTCATATATGACATATGTTGATGAGAATTCTGAGTGAGGAAACAGAACAAGGAAGAGTCAGATCTCCTTGCCAAGACTTTTGGCTTTTTGACTTATTTTTTCAACTGATTTGTCTGATCTAAACTCCAAGAGCCAAGAGAAGGGTTTTATGTCCAAATCATACTCAAGATCTCTGTATCAAATCAGCATGTCATAATTACAGGTGTAATCACACAAAAAAGTTGTGAAGCTTCTGTACACTATTACACCATGCCAAATTTAAGGCATCAGTCTACAATCAACAGTAACTACATCTGAAACAATTGAATTGCATTTTGTCATCTTTACCTTATATCTTTTCTCTCAGCTCTACCTGAATCTATCTTAGAAAAAAAGTTCAACATTAAATCTAAATCAGATGCAAACAAGAAAGAAATGCTCTAGCACTTGTCAGATGTACACAAATATCAGTTTCAAAAGAATATGCTTTCAGAGCAAAGTACTTTCTTTCTGTTCTGCCAGTATACAACACACCTAATCTGCTTTCTGATTCTTCCCTTTTCCTTTATACTGTATGGCGTGTTGATGCTAAATCTGAAAGGCTCACTCCTGCAAATTCTTAGTGACAGAAGTATTTATACAGAAACCAGGGAGGCTTATAATTTGTTAAAGTCTCTTACTAGACACAGACTTACATTCAAATTAAAGCTTTCAAGGAAAGCACAAACTAGTGAAAGTTGAACTTAAAGACAATGGACTGAATACTTTGGTGCTGTGTCAGAAAATAGAAAGAATGACTAGAAGCCTTTTTTGTTACTATGAAAAATTATTAAACTGGGTGAGATCAAAGAGCTGTCTTGGAGTATGCAGCTTCAAGAGTAAGAAATAGTAGCTGCTGAGAGGAAGACAGACAAAAAAAATAAATCTAGAGGGGCCTTTCAAATACTCTGTCACCACAACTTCCATCAATCAGATGTTTAGAAACATTCTGAGCAAATATGTAATGCAGACCTCTGGATTTAACAATGGTTGATTATTAAATTTTGATTACATACTTATGTAAACACATTCATATTTTTGGCCTCTCTTTGACCTGTCTGTTCCAATCTTGATGGCATCAAAAGGTGGGACAGAAATTCAGTATTTAGCCATTGTAAAGCACTAATGGCTTTGTAAACTACATTATTGTTCAACAGTCATGCTCATCTTGGAAGGATTGTTAGAAAGGACTTGAAAGGACTGTTGGAAACCTATGCATCCTTTGCAGAAACCAGAACTTCCTTTGGCAGGTTCTCTATATCTGCATGAATTAAAAAGAGGCACATGAGGACGTTTTGGTTTATGTTAGTTGTAAATTTAACAGTTATTAGGTACATTTTCATCTGTAATCAGTACTAGCCATGAAGCAAATAGTCACTAGAGACTGGTATTTAATCTCTTTGTTTATATCTCTAATAAAAAAAGGATTAAAATTTTGTAAATTGTATTCACAGCTGTCCTTCATTTTATATTCCTCTGTTGCTGCTGCCTCATCACACATCTTCTCCTCAGCTCATGGTTCATTGTTCCTGCATATTAAAACTTGATTCCTTTCTCTGGTCATTGTAACATGCAGATGAATCCACAGGAATTTCTGGATTTCATAGTAGCACAAATATGACCGATCTGCTTTTGATTGTGAGCAAGAACTTGTTACCATCAGCTCCATTTATAATCAAATAAATTTCCAGGCTGTAGTTCACTTGATCCGAATTTAAATGTATCAGATTATGAGAGATGTGGATAGAATGAAACCTACGTCTTCATTCATTCATCCAGCTTCTGATAAGTGCCTTTTAAGTATTTTCCTTTCTTTCTTTACAGAAGTAGAAACAAAATAAGCCATAAAAGGATATTTCTTTCCTGATCTGAAGGGATCAACTTGCTAAAGCCTTCTTAACCAATGTATCTGTGGAGCATATAGAAGACTACGAAGGGGATATGCACTAATATCACTTCAGTAACTGACTGACAAGACCAAGACAAATGTCTCTTTACTGTGTCCTTATGATAGTGAAATAAAAAGCCTTACTCAGTATTCAAGTCTGCTTTCCAGACAAGAACAGTGTGCTAATATTCAGTCTATGTAAGAAGGAAATATGTTCTGGAGGTAAAGAAAGTGAAACAACAGATTTTGTGCCACCTCCCAGAATGAAGTTTGCACTTTATACTTCATCACAAAATGACAGGGATTCACTTCTAATAAAAGATCATCAGATACTAAGTTTGGGCCAAAGACAGCTTTATTTTTCAAAGCAGCATGTCTTTGAATGTGGTCTCGTTCACATATTGCTTTTCAAAATAAAGCTACTTTTGGCTACTGATGTCTTTCTCATTTTAAAATTAGATACAAATACTTGCTGTTCTGGCTACTGATACTGCTGTAGAGATCATCACTCTATAACATAAGTTGATATTTTCACTTCAAAACTTTTCATACAAGACCTCTCTGATTCTCAGGTGATAAACCTGTGGTTTTCAGGTACAGTTATTAGCTGAGGAATGAAGGTGGTTTTATTGTTTGTTTTTCTGTTTTCAGTTCAAAGAGCCTCAATAGCGTAATTATGTTGACATCTAGCAGAGTGACCCTAAAGATACATATTGCATAAAATTACATGGGCTAAGAGCAAGTAGGGATGGATGTTTGAATGACCAAGATCCTCTGGATTATTGTTTGTTAACTGCTCTGGGAAGATGGAGATAAACTTGACAGAGTACTTTTCTATTCTTCCAGTGGAGAAGTTCCTATCAGGTACGCATGGGTTTACTCCTTGAAGAAACCAAGGGCACTGCTCCAGAATAGAGTCCTGGTATGAATTAACATTCACGCAAAGCATATAGTCAGGGACTAAAAATTTTGAGCAGACTAGAAAGTGAGTCAAAAAGTCAGTCTAGGTAACACAGTTGAAAATACATATCTCAAATCTAACCTGAATTTATGACAAGAATTGATTCAGTGCCTACTTCTGTGAGTAAAGATAACCTTCTTTACTGTGAGGGTAACAGAGCACTGAAACAGACTGCCCACAAAGGTTGTGGAGTCTCCCTCTCTAGAAACATTCAAACCCCACCTGGACGTGTTCCTATGTGATGTTCCTATTTGATATTCCCTAGGTGTTCCTGCTCTAGTAGGGGGTTGAACTAGATGACCTTCAGAGGTGCCTTCCAACCCCTACCATTCTGTGATTCTGTGATGAGTAGTTTCTTACAACGAGAACACAGAACATCAGAGCACACACTACACAATTTTCCATAATTACATTTGTCTGGATAGCTCTTAAGATAATACAGAATTTTCTTTATGCTCTAAATGTACTTAAAGATGATGATTCTTACAAAATGTTTTGAGCAGAATGAGAAGTTAAACAGTTTTGAAGTACCTTGTGACTCCTTGTGTTCTTTAATCTGGTCTTGCTCCCATTTGTGCAATGTGTGCATATACTGGATCAATGTGCTATTTAGTTACTCTTTCAAGGGCCTTTCTAGGGTATGTTTACAGCTGGGCACAGATGTACATTTGTTCTCTCTGTAATTCAGGTTGATCACATTCAAACTTACTTTGAAAGCTGCATAAAAGTTAAACTTGTTCTATACCCAGGTAATAAAGCTGTGTGTCTAGTACAAGTAGAATTTCAAAGATGCCACACTTCAGAAAACACTCAAAACTTTTGTCGTTGTTTAGGCCTAGTGGGCAACTGAGCACCACGATGCCCACAGAAGTGGGCTAGTCAAAATAAGGACTGGGAGGGCTTTCTTTCACTACTTAATGGTCACAGGCAAAAGACAGACTCATCACAGGGAGAAGAAAAAACAAAATAATTATAATTTGTTACTAATAACATTAGAGTAGGACAGTAAAAGATGCAACCAGATCTTAAAGTCAAACACCTTCCCCTCACCCCTCCCTTCTTCTTGGGCTCAGCTTTGTTCCTGGTTTGTTTGTCTGCCCCTCTTTTGCCCAGGGGTGCAGGGGGGATGGAGTGGGCGTTGCAGTCAGTTCATCCCATGAGGTTTCTGCCACTTCTTCCTCTGCAGGGGTAGGGGAGGACTCCTGCCAGCCTCTCTCTGCTTCCACATGGCGCCCTTCCCACAGGAGACAAGTCCTCTACAAAAGTCCAAACGTGAGTCAGCCCACAGCTGCAGTCCCCTCATGCACACACTGCTTCAGCCCAAGTCCACAAAACTCCAATGTGGGTCTGCCCACAGCTGCAGTTGCCTCACACACAAACTGCTCCAGCACATGCTGCCTGGAGTCAAGGCTTCTTCAGGGCAGTCGCCTTTTCATGTGGATCAGCTCCACCAGTGAACCTCCACAGGCTGCAGAAGGGTCGACCTGCATTCTTGCTGAGTTGCAGAGGGAACCTTGTTTCCGAACACCACCTCCTGCTCCCTGTCCTTTCTTTCTTCACCGACCTTGGTGTTTTGCACAGTTGTTCTCCTCAGTCCATTTCCTTTCTCCATTGCAGGTCCCTTCTGATGGTTCTGAAGAGTTCCCGGCTCTCTCTTTCGGACTAGAGCTGCAGCGGGACTTGACATTAAGTTGGGACCAAGCTGAACAGAGCCAGGGCCAGGGCCAGGGCCGAGCTGCTTGCACCCAGGGACACACTTGTTGAGGCTGGTGTAAGAGAGAGCAGGCTGTGTGCTGAACCACCCTTAAATACATGAATTTGCAGGGGCACTTATTGACTTGGCCCTGGTCAAAGGTGGGTCCCACATTTTAGAGCTAGAGGAGCTTCTGGTAGGTTCTTACAGGACTATCTCCATAGCCCTCTCCCACTACCAAAATCAAACCAAAACGTCTCACAGAAAACCCAACGCAACTTTTGACTTTTAACATCCTTTTTATGTATCTTTTATTCTAGAAGAAAGGAATTTAATTAACATTACTACTGAATGCAGCCCACTTCACATTTGCAACTTAAAACTGTCTACTGTGCTGGTAAAATCTAGATCCCAGTCTCTGGTCTCTGGCTTGTTTGAGAACATTAAGATTTAGGAAGTTTCATATAAAAGTACCATGTAGAAGAGGGCATGAGAAGAGTAAGAGCTCTTTTCCTTTTTTCATAATTTATATCATAATGCATTTATTGGATTAACTTTCTCCTTTTAATAATACAGTGGATGTTGTAAACAGGCATCTATTGACAAAAAAACACCCAGACTCTGTAGTCCAAAAACTGCCTAATTGTTTAGTTTCAAAATGCTCACTCCTCTATTTAAATCTCTGCCCTAGGTCCTTTTGAGACACCTAATTGTCCTATTTTACATATTCATTAATAATGTTTTCAACTTCAAAAGACTCCTTAATAAGTCTTTTATTTCTTATCATTTGTGTTCAAGACTGTAGTAAGGTGATGGTGTCAGCAATGGATTGTCAATCAAAAGCTTAATATTTTCTGTCCTTGATTTTGTTAAGCTTGCAGCTACAGTTATAATTTAGTACCTTAGAAGTCATAATTTGATTTAAAAATCCAGATATGAAAAGGGAAGACTCTCAGACCAATCAAGTGGGATCACAAAATGCTCTTGAGGGTAATGAGTAATTTACAGTAAGGATCAATGTTCCTATCGAAAATGGAAAGAATGCTATATTTTTCGTACTGTAATGTGTCTTTTGCCAATCTGCCACTACTGTACAAAAGCACTGCATTGCAATAGAGTTATGTATCTAGCAAACTGTGATTTTATTTTATTCTTGTAGCAAGCTTCTCTAAGAAATGCAGATACAGATAAAATAAGAGTTAATCTTTAAAACTTATGCCAAAAGAAATCCTGGGCTACAGAGGAACTAAAAATGTAGGAGACACAGATTTTTCTCCCACTATATTCCAAGGGAAAGATCAAATTGTAGATTTTTTTTCCCTGTCACTACCTTTTATTGGCAGAAAGCAGAGGTACACTGCAGACAGGTTACAGAATATCTTTAATACTTCCTCTTTAGCTCTCTTTAAAGCTGATGAGCAAATTAAAACACTGCTGGAAGAGTTCACAGCTCAGCATGAGCATCATGTGGCAAAGCAGAGCAAATACTTGTTTTTTTAATGCTGTAGGCAGAGATCCAAAAAAGAAAGGAGATCTCAAATGGCTAAGTACAAGGAGTGATTGTCAGCTGATAATTAAAATATTGAATGGCACTCTGAGGGAATGGTGTACAACAACAGCAACTTTTAATTTTCAGTATTTGAAAGAGAACTAAAACAAAGTTTCTGACTATTTCTTGAAGAGATGGTGAGCTACTATGTAAAAATAGTGACATTAGTAAGATGACTTAAACATAATTTAGCTTGCATAACCTAATCTCCGTGCAGATCTGACAGGATGAACAGCTTCTTTTTTTTTTTCTTTTTTTTTTTTTTTTTACTTTAGCTCAAACTTTAGCTCATAAAATCCTAACTTTGGGATAGGAGTCAGTGGTTTTATTGAGCTGGCCTGAAATTAAGTCAGAAAACCAATGCCAGAACGTTTATGACCTGTAGATCCAGTGTAATCTGGATAAAATTTGTTCAGCAAAGACAACTGAACTTTTTTTGACCAAAAATCCTAGTACACAACTTCACAATGATCTTTCTGCAGATGCACAGGTCAGGTGTATATACATATGGTAGGTCTGATACAGGATATGTTGGACTAATTCTACAATGAACAGACAGATGGTCTGCATGTGTACAGAAAATGCCAAGTGTTAGACTTGCTGCAAATGCATATTGATTCCATACTGCATAAAGAGTGAAATGTCTAGTATAGATCTAATTTGAAGTTGTTCTTCATATGCTTGATGAATATTTATTGTATGGGATATATGTAGTATTTTTTTATAAGCATATATTAGAATG
Organism: Mesitornis unicolor; assembly: GCF_000695765.1. NCBI lineage: Eukaryota > Metazoa > Chordata > Aves > Mesitornithiformes > Mesitornithidae > Mesitornis > Mesitornis unicolor. The sequence continues at coordinate 8,958 of NW_010172800.1, read as the reverse complement.
TTAATGGAAAGATGTTTTATTGATAATAATAATGCTATACTTCAGCCATACTAATCTTTTCATACTGGCTGCTATTCAGGAGACTTTTACGTGTGTTTTAAGACACAAACCCTTAACATTTTTTATACATTTATTGTCTGATTAACATTTCATTCTCTTTCTCAGTGTATTACAAATCATGGCAGACTAGTGAAGGTAGCATGAAAAATAGTTATGCATAAATTTTCCATGAAGAGTTACGCATCTGAGATACTAGATAATTCAAGTCTAATAGAAAGTTGCTCAAGTCTTACCAAGAATTAGTGCTCTTTCTTCCTGGAAAGAGGGTAAGGCAAGAATAGGATATTAGCAATGCAGAAAAATAGGGTGCCAGTCCCCAAGTGCAACTATAAACTAGGTCATTCATTACTGAATATCTGAACTCTTGCAGTATTACTTGCTGACACATCTAGGGTAGCATCAATTTTATCTAATTTTAGTTGTCTACCACACAGACATCTACAGCTGACCTAGTCACTCTAGGTTGTCTTTATAGTCAATAGGGAAAAAGAAGCACTTTTTAGGGAGAAATTCACCTGACCTATATTTGACAACTGCTTTAGGATTAAATATAAGCCCTAGAAGTGCTTATTTCTCTTCACTTAGTAAACAAGGAACGTAGAGTGACTATCTCAGCTGCAGAGATTTAGATTGCAAAGATTTAAGTGAGATAAGCCCTATTATTTGATTCTGGTCCTTATATTAATTAGTAAATTACCAGTCGTACAAAATAAAAGAGCTTTGAAAATATAGTTGAAAGCCATTCACTTCAGAATATTCTGCCAATTGGTGTCATATGCACTGCTCACTGAGTAAGAACAATGGTTTCAGTTAGCTAGAATGAAAAATGAACCTGAAAATCAATAGTTTTCCACATCCCAGAGCCATTGATCATGATCATGAGGTTTTGAACTAAACAGAAGTGGTAACAAACTCTTCAACATTTTTCCTTTGCTCTTACTTTCCTTGAACATAGCCTAATCTTATTTTTGTTATTATTATAAACAATTCAATCAAAATATTTTGAAAAAAATCTTAATGAAGATGAAAAAATCTTAAGATAAAAATATAAAGCAATATAAAGTACATCTTAATATTTTTTGTTATTTTCATTTTGTCTGAAGTAAATTGACAGATTCAGCTTAAATTTGTAAATTGTCATGAATGTTTCAAACTGTAGATTAAAAAAGAAAAAATGTTTTTCATTTATTCCCTGGCTCTAATTTTATCTCAACTTGATTTTTACAAAAAGTTTCCTTTCTCTTATTCTGAAAAAGAAGAAACTTCCTTCAAATATCATAATACTTGATAGTATTAATTCTCCATATTTTTATTCTTTTCCCTATAGAAAAAGAGCCTGTTTTCATACTAAGATTTTTTTTAAAGTCATAATTATTTATTTTGTTCTATTGATATACCTTAAGATCACTTATTTTTTATTGGTGAAATGGGAAAATAATGCATTTTGCTTTTTATAGATGTTCTGAGCTTACTTTTCCTTTTTTCTTACTAACTTTTAGTATTTACCTGTAGATGACTCATTGCTTAACCTATTCTAAAATTCAAAAGCCAGTCCCTCATTCCTTTAGGTATTGCACTATAGCTGTTACACTGGTAAGCAAATTTCAAGCTTTATCATGGAAATCTGTAGGGATTCCATGTGCAAAATAACAGCTAAATGATCATTGATATTTTGTAAATTAATCTTCTGAGTAATAGATGGTCATTATAATCTTAGTAAACTTTTCATGCTGTGTACATGTACTAGAAACATTACTAAAACAGAAGAGTGACTTTATCACAATTAACTGATCAGAACACTCAGAGACTTTAAATGTACATAATTTTCTTGTAGAAATTTAAAGGAAATGGAAAAGTCCGTCAGTTTCGATTTGAATGTGATTGCTTCTTTTATTATTTTTCTACATGCATATTCATTTGAAGCAATTAGTGTTCAGTCAAATGTTTGGAGCAAGATGTGGAGCTGGTAATTGGTTGAATATGCTTGTTTGGCAGACAACATGCATATTCATAACCAAAGTTACTAGGCATAGCTATGTTTAGTATAGGAGGAGGGAAGGATAAGGGAAAACATGGAAAAAATCAATTATTTTTATTGTATGACACATTTACTATAGAGCTTTCAGTTTTGATATAACATCATAAATGGTATTTTTTATAGACTTTAGAGATTTATTGACTTTAGAGACAGAAAATTGCCATTGCTTAACAAAAACAAACACCTAATTCTTCATAAAGTGGATAAAACAGGACTCTCTAGTGATAAGCCATAGGATGACACACCAAGTTTGAGAGACAGAGAGCTAACAAGGTCTTCCAGTTTGCTCCATTATGTGCTGACTACGCTGGACCACATTTGAAATGCCTCTGTACAATTTGCGCAGCTCCATTGCCATCTCAGCAGAGGTAGAGGACAGAGATCATCAGTAAAGATGCAAGGGTAGTTGATTTGTTAGAAACTACAGAAACACCTGAGAAGAGTCACATAGGAATTAGGTCTTCATCCCAATAAAGGTGACAGGATCAGTAGATGAAGTGCATCTACACAAATGTACACAGAATGGACAACAAACACGAGGAGCTGGATGTTATTGTGAAGTAGGAAAACTTGGTGGAATGACTCACACAGCTGGAATGTTGCAACGGATGGCTATAAACTCTTCAGAAGGCATAGGCAAGGAAGGAGAGGCAGTGGGGTAGCCCTCTTGTATGTTAAGTGTTTTGACTGTCTAGAGCTTGATGATGGTAATGAAACGGTCACATGTTTATGGGTAAGAATCATGAGGAAGGCTAACAAGGCAGGTATCATGGTAAGAGTATGTTAAAGACTTCCCAACCAAGATGAAGAAGCAGAAGAAATATTCTATAAACGGCTGGGAGAAGTCTCAGAATCACTAGTCCTTTTTCTCCTGGAGAAATTCAACTTACAATATATCTGCTGGAAATACAATACAGCAGAGAGGAAAAAGTCTGAGAGGTTCCTGGAGTGTTTGAAAGATAACTTCCTGGTGAATGAGACAGTTAGGAAAGGTATCCCACTGGACTTGTTTGTGAACAGCGAAGGCCTTGTGGATGTGATGTGACAGTTGGAGGGTAAGGTCTCTGGTGGGACCTTATTTCCTACAGGAAAGCTGGGGAGGGACATTTACAAGGACAGGTAGTGATAGAACAAAGGGGAATGGTTTTAAACTGGAAAAGGGTAGCTTTAGACTAGATATTAGGAAGAAATTTTTTTAATGTGAGAGTGGAGAGACACTGGAACAAGTTGCCCAGGGAAGTTGTGGATGCCCCTTCCCTGGAAGTGTTCAAGGCCAGGTTGGACAGGGCTTTGAGGAACCTGGTCTAGTGGGAGGTATCCCTGCCCATGGCAGGGACATTGGACTAAATGAGCTTTAAAGTGCCTTCCATTTTATAAATCATTTTATGATTCTATGATTCTATCTTGAGTCCCATCATACAGTATGTACAGGACAACCATGTGTACAGGCCCAGTCAGCGTGGGTTTATGAAAGGCACGTCCTGCTTGACTAACCTGATCTCTTTCTATGAAAAACTGATACATTTAGTGGATGAGGGACAGGCTGTGGATGTTCTTTACCTGGACTGTTATAAAGCCTTCTATACTGCTCCCCACAGCATTCTCCTGAAGAAACTGGAGTGCACCCTGAGTACGTTTACAGATGACACCAAGATGGGTGGGAGTGTTGATCTGCTTGAGGGTAGGAAGGCCCTGCAGAGGAATCTGGACAGGCTGGATCAATGGGCCAAGGCCAATCGTATAAGATTCAACAAGACTAATTGCTGGCTAATTCCTGCAGCTGGCTCACAATAATCCCATGCAGTGCTACAGTCTTGAAGAAGAATGGCTAGAAAGCTGCCCAGCAGAAAAGGACCTGGGGATGCTGGTCAACAACTGACTCAATATAAGCTGGCAATGTGCTCAGGTTGCCAAGAAGGCCAATAGCATCCTTGTCTGCACCAGGAATAGTGTGGCCAGCAGAAGCAGGGAAGTGATCCTTCCCCTGTGCTTGGCACTGGTGAGGCCACATCTTGAACACTGTGTTCAGTTTTGGGCATCTCACTACAAGCAAGACATTGAGGTGCCGGATCATGTTAAAAGAAAGGCAACGAAGCTGGTGGATGGTCTAGAGCACAAGTCTTATGAGGACAGCTGAGGGAACTGGAAGAAGATTGAGGGGAGACCTTATCCCTCTCTACAACTACCTGAAAGGAGGTTAAGGCAAGATGAGTGTCAGTCTCTTTTCCCAGGGAACAAGTAATAAGATGAGAGAAAATGGCCTCAAATTGCACCAGGAAAGGTTTACACTGCATATGAGGAAAAAATCTTTTCAGCGAAAGGGTTGTCAAGCACTGGAACAGTCTGGAAAGGGAAGTGTTTAAGTCACCATCCCTGGAGGTATTTAAAAGACATGTAGACATGGCGCTTAGGGACATGGTTTAGTCGTGGACTTGGTAGTTAGGTTAATGATTGGAGTTGATGATCTTAAGGGTCTTTTCCAACCTAAATGATTCTATGATTCTACAAACAACTGTCAGATCTAAAAATAATTTGTTTATCTTATCACATGTTGTGTCACATTTAGGTACAAATTTTGCATACCTAAACTTAATGGTGTAGATATAGTAACGATGTAGTACCCATACTACTCAAATCTTCATTGTCTCTGTTGACTAGATCACCACTGGCTATAGTGGAAGTTTAAATACTTAGCACATATGGAAAGAAGTATGTTCAGACACCAAAATTTAAGGCTCCACATTGTAGAGATGAATGTCGTTCCTTAGTTCGTAGATATTTAGGTTGTCTCTATCTTGAACTGAACCCCAGATCTGTTTTCATTTCCCAAGGCTAGATCATGAAAATAAGCTTCTGGAATGTGACTGACTCACCTGTAGTCCTCCTTCTTGCTCCTCTGGAAGATGGGAGAGACATTTGGTTTATTCTGATCCTCTGGAACTAGCATATTAAGTCTCATAGCTTTCATCACTTTTCATCCCTTTTTTATATTAAGATGGAACAATTATATTCTTTCATTTAATTTCAGTTTTGGTACAAATAAGTAAAACTTCTTACATCCACAGCAATAATGAAAAGTTGGAATAATTGGAAACCAATGTTTTACTTACCCTCATGTTTTCTATTTCTTATTTTATACTGGTTTTGCATTGGTTTCTTTCTTTCCTATTTGTCAGTCTTGACTGAAAAATGAATCATGTTTGGAACCTCTAGCCTTGAAGAAGAGCAGATACGTACAGGAACTGAAGAAATGTTGAGCTTTTTAGTAAATATTTTTATAATAGAGATTATTCTTCTTATTTGTTATTATATGTGCTGGGCATGGGCTAGAAAATAACATGTATGAGCTCTTCATAGTACTAATTGTGATTTGCAAGCCAACTAAAAGGGAGAAAGAATTGTTACTAAATACTAACATTCTATTAAAATTACAGGATAACCTCTAAAACTGAATGGAAGGAATTGCTTTATTTACTCCACAGATTGTAATTAATTTTTCCAAAAGAGTTTAATTTTTCATGTGCATCCATTAAAACACTTCTACTTCCGTAATATGAAAAATAAGTAAGGTAGCAATTTATCTAGATTAAAGCTAATAAATAAATAAATAAATAAATAAATAAAACAACCTGTTTTTGTGGACACTAAATGTACTAAATAACTGACAAATTTTTATACTCTAATTGAAATAACTGTTCTACATAAACAATGTATGTTACTTTACAATGTTAGATAGAGGAATCACCTCTAGATCAACCTAGTATAACAAGAAAGATTATATTTATACTAGGAAAATGGAACATGTACACTGAAAAGCTCAAAAATAGCTTTCCTACTCTTGCTTCGAATTTCTCTATTCAGTTCTCATTTCACTGCTGTCAGTAGCTTTGGTTTGGCTCTCCAAGCTTACAGTTTCAATTTTCTTTCAACTCTTCCTTTGTCAATATCCATGCTGGTACAAAATCCTGCCACTCCTCCCTTTACAATATCATCTGAAATATATCCCATCCTTTCTATTCAATCTGCTAACAGCTCTGCTGCCCTTTACTGTTCTTTCTCTTTATGTGCTTCAACCTCACTCCTCTTTGACCCCTTAATGTCTTGCTTTTCTCCCTACCAAGAAATAAGTAAGAAAGCTAACTTAATCTTTTAATTACCCTACTCTTTGGATCAAGCCACTATTTTCTATATCTCTTCACCATCTTCCAAAGCTAATTTTTTATCCTCTTTGTCAAGCTTTTACTGTTTAAACCTTCTGTTTATTCTTTCAATATTATTTTCCTTATTCAACAAATTCCTGCTTAATCAGCTCTTGGTAGTTTATTTTATTGTGTCCTCCTGGCTCTATCTTACCTGCTTTTTAAAATTCTACTACTTACTCCTCTTCTTACCCTGCTTCACAGCATGATTTGTGGATGTTCTTTTGTTTTGATGGTATGTTTTTTTTCTCTATTTTCTGACCTTCATTGCAGTCTGTTGCATATGAAGGCATACATATTTCTTGCTCTTTTCTTAGTTTATTCTTGCTGTGCTCAAACAGAACAATGCAGAGAATTGAAGTTAGGGAGCAAAAGCAAGAGAGGTCAAACAAAATGTTACAATGCTCTCATGACCTTTTGACACTGTGAGGACTCAGATGTTAGTAAACAGAGCTCAACTGAATTTTGAAGAAAGAAAAAACACCACAATTTTTATTTAATACTTTTAAGCTACATGCTGGACGTTTGGAAATGTATCATTTTATTTTCAGAATGTAAAGTTATTTATACTTGCTGAATTGCACATTACACAGTCATTCAGTAGGACCTCGTTAGATGACATTTTGCCTGGCTATGCTCATTATCACCATAGTAACTGAACCTTCTCCTTCACCCAAACCTACATAAGTCTTCCTTTTCTCTCATTCTTCATCCTGCTTCTCAGGAAGAATTTATATGAAAAAGCTGTTATATTACAGGAATTATTGCATTCTGTGCATTCAAAATAATTGACGTATTTCTACTTACTCCCTACATTTAAAAGGGACAGATTTTTAACTTCATATATATATGATCAATAATTAATTCTCTAATTAATTACTAATATTTTAATTGCTTTTAAATTGTAAGGTTGTATCAGCTGACAGATCAAACAACAACCTAGCAGGCAGAGATTGGTTGGATAAGTAACTGAGCATCACAAAAGAAGTGGGCATCAGAAATTGTATTCTACTGGTAGATGGAAACTGGCTGAGGTTAAAAGGAGGATATCTGGTAAATTAACAGTAAGTTACACAAAGATGTTGCTTCAGAATTTCCTCTACAATAATAGTAATAATAATAATAACATATTTAAAAGGTCATAAGCACTCAGACGTAACATTCTCAAGTGCAACTTTTTTCTGGACCTTCCATCCACTAGAGTGTGAAGCATAGATATTCTGAAAAAAATGAAATTTATTTTTATATACTTTAAATAAGAAAATTATTAATACAATCATTACATCCTTCTAATGTATTATTTTACTGTGAAATCTAATTTGTTTTAATTTGATAGCATTTCTTGATTGTATTGTAGTAATCCATAGAACATTTAATAAACGGAAAATACCTTAGTATCTTTGCCTTTACTTTTCTTAAACTGTGATTCACCTTTAGACAGTAGATAGCTGAATTTAAGAATCTCAGTTTAGTAGGTTTTATAGAATTTTTGTGTAGTAAGTTCTAAGGATGCTGTTATATAGAAGGCTAAATTATACAGCACCAAAACAATGTTCTAGATCTCTTCATCATATGTTTACCTCTAGAGAAATATATTGTCTCAGTCATGTATTTACCAGTCCGTATATTTATTTCATAATAACGTCTAAATATATTTCTTTATGTTATATCGTGACTTCCTTGTCAGAAAAATTATTTGGCTATATCATTCTCCTAAGTTGCTTGTATCTGCTGAATTCTGGATCTCCCACAGGTCTCCTACCTTTGCTGGATGTGACACCCACTATCCATTCCCCAGACTTGTGTAGTTACTATTACAGAGTGGTGCCACCTGAATCTTGGACACACTGCCTGTAGTTATTGCTTCTCATATTTAAATGTTGTTATTGCATTTCATATTCACCTTAATCATATGTGTGTATATGGACACTTCAGCTAGCAAGCATAATTTTAATTTATTAGAAAATGTAAGTAGTTGGACTGAATGGAAAAATATGCATTCAAGGAGAAGATACTTTGGCTACTATTGTACAGTATGCCATCAGGAAGGGTGTTTGTGATGCTGAAACACATGGAGTCCTGACCCAGGAAAGATGGCTTGAAGAAACAATATTTACACAGCCTAATTTTAAGTATTCCATCTGAGGCAAAGTTGATTAAGCACTCTTGAACTTCCAAGAGACCATGTACACCCTTGACTGCCTAATAGTAGTCATGAAGCAGTAGCAAACAGTATGAAATAGTGATCAGAACTTTCACAAAGGTTTGAAGCATAACTTGAAAAACAAAGATATTTGTTAAAGGTTCAATGCCTGTGCCAAAGATCATAGAAATGATAGAGTTTTCAGTCCTTGGAGAAACAAGCAGGGGGGCTAGCAGAACTGCCACTTTGGACTTCTGGCAGGCAGACTTTGGCCTGTTTAAGGACTTGGTTGGCAGAATTCCTTGGGAGGCAGTTCTGAAAGGCAAAGGAGTCCAGGAAGGCTGGTCATTCTTCAAGAAGGAACTCTTAAAGGCGCAGGAACAGGCTGTCCCTGTCTGTCGGAAAATGAGTCAGTGGAGAAGAAGACCACCTTGGCTGAACAGGGAGCTCTGGCTTGAGCTTAGGAAAAAAAAAAAGAGTTCATGATCTTTGAAATAAGGGGCAGGCATCACAGGTGG
>NW_010172799.1:26881-49630 GCF_000695765.1 Mesitornis unicolor | reverse complement strand
ATACATTTATATATGATATATATTATTACAATATGTATAAATCACACAAACACACACATATATATGTATATAAAGAACAATCACTCAAGGCAAAGTGCTTCTAAGTAAAATCTATAGATTTTCAGGCAATGCCTCTTCAAACCACTGGAAGCTTTGGATATTTTTTTTCCAAACAATCAAATGCTAGGCTACAAATCTTTAAATATTTTATATACTTGTGGGGAAAAAATACCATTATTTCAGCTGCTTTGGAGAAACCTTGATCCAGTAGAGATGTTTAGTATGGTTTTTAGTTTAGATTTCAGAAGTGCTAAATAAGATCATTCGCTTTACATTGGACATGAGGCTCTTTTACATCTTTTCAGATCCTTTAGAGGCTGCAAGGTAGGTTGGAAATAAATGTTCTTTAAGGTTCCTTCCAACACAAATTGTTCTGTGATTATATGATCTTTACTAACTCAGATAGTAAAGTGGACCTGGTTACATGTGGGACTGAAAATATTCCAGAAGGGAAGAGAAAAGAGAAGAAGGGAGAGAGAATTTACGTGTTGGGAAAGAAAACTAACAGGTTTGATGAAACAATAATACTGATACTAAAGGGTAATAATGTAAAGAGGAAAATAATGGAATATATACAGACATGTACAAATATAGATACAAAACCAAGATAAAATCCTCCCCCAATGACAATGACGGCACCAGAGGCTCTGGGAGCACTGGAAAAGTCCCAGTGCAGACCCAGCAGCAGTGGGAGCTGATGCAGGAGCACAGGGCTCAGGATCAGAGGCAGGCGAAGCAGCAGGGTCTGCTGGGCCTTGGGCCATTGCAGGGGTGGAGAGGGAAGGAAGGGTCCAAGCTGGAAGGGTGGAGACCCTGGTGATCCCTGGGCTTTGCACTGAGTGTGGCGTGTGTGGGATGCAATCCCTGGTTGGGCAGGTTTGGGTCTGCTCCTCCTGTGGATGCAGACACAGCACCCATGGTGAGACAGTGGCCTTGAGATTATCAGTTATAGTAGCAGTGTCTGGAAAACCATGCTGCTGGTTTCAGCAAGTTCAGGCACTGAGAAGAGACTGAGCTGGAAAGTGAAATCACTGAATAGAAAACTATTTCTATTTAGCTCAAACCAGGACAGATGTAGATAAGTTTTAAGTTCAGCAGAAACTATTTGAAAGCAAATTCTTGGCTTTTGGCACTGAAATATGTTGGCCATTGCGCCACTTAGAAAGCTGTGATTAGAGCACCAAATTAAATGAAGTTACCACAGCTCTAGCTTTAAAGGAACACCTCCTTGGGTAGAAAGAAGCAGTGGTTGCTAAATGGCTTCTTTAGTATGTATCACCCCTGGCAGGGAAACAGGACTAACCTGGGAAGTGTGCTGACACTAACAAACACTCACTGTTGACAGCTCACTGAGGTGTTAGGCTTGGTTCTTTGAGATCTGTATGCTGTCACTTGTAGACTTGGACAGAAAGTACTGATTTCATCCAGGCAAAATAGTTTAGAATGCATTTCTCATTAAATACTTCTCTTGCAATCATAGTAAAAACCCATTTCATTAACAATTTACCTCTGGTTCTAGACAGGCTCTATCAAAAACTGTTCTGTTCAGAAATGAGAACTGGAATTGCTAAAAACCCCCGACATTGCTGTCATGCTTCTGCACGCTGATGCTAAAGCACTATACTGGATCAGTTATACTACCATGCCAGCCATGACTACAGGACAGTGACCTGAATTCCAGGTAACTGCAGCTCCAGTTCTCAAAATCCAGGATAGTTGTCACGGGGTTCTGCAGCCACACACTCCATGTCACGCTACTTAACTGGTTTCTCTTGCCATTTAGTGGAACTTCAGTGGGATATCTATCAGCAAAAATTAGACCTTTACTGCTGAGTGCATCTTTTAATGAAGAAGCCACAAATTTTGAAACAGGAGCAAAACCATCATCCACAAACTTCAGTTTGTTTTTTTTTACTTTTGTCCTCATTAGCTCTTTCTAAAAAAAAAAAGGAAAAATAAAAAAATAAAGATAAAAAGAACAAGGAAAAATACGTCTTCCTGTTCAGCTGCACCAAAATCTACTGAGCTATTCATTTAGAAGATGCAAACATTTGAAGGAAGCAGGTTATTGTGAAATTGTTACAGAAAAATCATTGGAGGGAGGAAGCAAATCTGGTAGCTCAGCAGACTGAATTCACCTTTAAATCAACATTGAGCCAGCTTCCCATACTGCTGGAAGATTATGATCTAACAGAAGGGCTTTAAATCACATGTAAAATGAAGCAGTATATGAGCCAGATCATAAAAATCTGGAAAATCTTATTTCCAAAAAAAAGAAAAAAAAAAACTATGGAGAAGTTAGTTTCTTTCTGATCTCTCAGTTTTTTATACTCACTTGGCAATGCAGCAATGGAGTGGGGAAAAAAAAACCTCAAATTGCTTTAAAATGAAAAGAAACAAAAGAGCAACTGGTTTCAGTAATTCTGAGCAGCCCTTGAGGCTATCTCCTATATTCCCATTACACTGTGTTTTAAACCTTTTCCTTGTACACACAAGCTAGAAGCTTATTTGCTCTGAGTGATGGCTGAAATTCTCAGGCCAATACCGTGATGTAATGCCAAGTATCACAAAAGGCACAATAAAATTAAGGGAGCTGGAAACCTTGCTGATGTCTTCACTATTTTGCTTAATTAAAACGCCCATAATCCCCTTCTGTGACTATAGGTGTACCAGTTTAAACAGCAAAGGCCAATTATCCTGGTAATTATTCCATGTTCCTCTTAAAAGAGCAATCTGCATTCATTTTGGTTTGGTAAAGGAGGTCAATAAATGACAATTCATGCCCTTTGGTATTGCAGCAGCATGGCTTTGCTAGCATTTTCATGTCCTAAACGTGGGCTCATTTACAGATCTCAGAAGGACTGCTGAGGAGGGATTCACAATGAAGGTTCAACCAGATCAGAGGATAGAAATATCTGGTTTCCCTACCCTGCTTGCCTCTATTTAAGCTAACAGGTTCTTACCCCTTCATCACCCACTGCCCACCTCAGCACAGGGCAAGATTTTCCAAAGCCCAGCACAAGAAGGCAGGAGATGTTCTAGAAGTATTCGTTATCCATCTGTGCTATGGGCCCTTGCTCAGTTCAGAGCAGGAAGCTCCTGGCCCTGCAGAGGAAGGAGGATGAGTCCCAGCTGCCTTTTTGGCTCTGGTCTTATCAGCGTTCCTGCCACATCTCAACTAGCTCTGACTGTCAAAGCATTTGCCATACAGCCCCAGTAGGAAAGGTGGTCAGACCAAGAGGTCCTCCAGTACATCCCTTATGTCCCTGTCCCAAGGCAGGTCCAGCCATGTCTCATTAACTTAGTCATAACCAATTTTTACTTCAGAACACAGTAATTCCTACTTGCTCAAATGGAAAAGGAAAATCACAAGGAGAGAATAATGAGAATCTTTTCCCCTATGACTAATTATATCTAAGATTTTTTATTTATGTGTGTGTGTATACATGTATATTCAAGTTTTATTTATATAGATATACAAATGTATTTAATCCCTTTCCTTTTAGCACTCAAACCAAGCAGACAGGGGATTGAGAGCCTTCTGAAATACCAGCCTTTGGGCTCTTCTTTCAACTGGGCTGATCAAGCCTCTTCAGTGGCATTTGAACGTCTTATATCAACTGCATGGCTTTTGTCTCATCACTGCCCAGCACCAAGGCAGTGGGGTTTTGAGGTAACATTTTCTTCATTATCTTAACTTCTATCCTCTTTGTTCTTTCTGAAGTGTAACGCCATCATATCTGGCACCACGACGACCTGAAATGAGTCCTATCCACTGGGTTTTTAATTCATATCTGTTGACAACATTTCTCCTCCTGAGACTGCAGTCATCTCATCCCTTCTCTGTTTCTCACCAGTTTTAAATAACCAAGACGTTTCTCCTGTACTGAGCTGACACTTTCCCTTGAAGTAATTGTGCCTTACCATAATAATGAGTAAACCAGTAAATCTGACCAAATAAGTGTTGTCTGGTGGCCTTTAACCAGCCTCTGGGCAAGGTTAAACTTTCACTGCAGCAAAGAAGTCTTACCCTGTCCCCGTGTACTTCTGCTCTCTGTGCTCTACAGCTGAAGCCAACAGTCAGCATCGTTTATAAATGTCAGCTGGAATACAACCTATCTCAGCCAGTTAAAATCCTTTTGGTCACAAAGCAGTTTATCCAGAGATGTCTTTTAGTTTTTAAGCCGTATAGCCCAGGAGGAGACCTCTCTGCTCTTCACATGCAGGGAGGAAAGCATCAAGGAATGCAAGAAAATGATAATGCACTTCTCAAGGGGAACAATTTCCTTTTTTCTGAGATCAATCACAGTGGCATTCATATGAAAAAGTAGCGTGAAGCTTCTTTATCTCTTCTGTTTATTCAGTTTATGCATCTCGCGGAAGCATTTAGAAGCTAGCGAGTTATTTTCCAGATGATGAGAACACCAAAGCACACACAGATACATGATTAAGCTACAGTAATTAGTTGTCCAAATCAGGCAACATCTACACAGACTTTCTAACAGCTTGTAACCCTGAGCTGTGCAAGGGGAGAACAAAGCAGCTCCAACCATTTACATGCACAATTTGACACTCTTTGATCATTGCTAGAACCAAGCTTACACAAAACTTACTGAAGTCCTCAGTCTGATGGAGCTTTTCTCTACGTTTGGTTTCTTTCTCTTTACTTCATGCTTTTCATGTTTTGCCAGAGACCTGCAAAGGAAGAAGTACCCAGATTGAACAGGCTGAAAGAATGGACTCTATACTATAAATCTCACCAAAAAACCCCTATTTTCTTGAGATGACTGGCCAAATTGAGCATATTCTAGGTTAGCTTGAATAAAATCTGTGTCATATGCTACAGCAAAGCCTCTTCCTTCTGCTCCTGAATTCCCAGTTATTCCTTACCACGGACCTGCTCCATAGAAACTATTAATTTCCAGATTTGCATTTCCATAGCAGTAAACCACAGTTTGAGCTCAGAAGAAAAAAACAAATCACTGATTCTCTATGCATCGTCTTAATTATCTTATATATGTTGCACCACACTGGCCAGCCTCTTAATAAGCCTTCTTTGCCAGCATTATTAGAGCAGCACAGAAACTTGACTTCTCCTGTCCACAGAACACTGATTTCTTGCAGTCTGTGGAGGAGTCTGGTTTTCAGAGAGGAGGACAAGAGCCTTCTGCAGGTGAATGCAAAGTGTCTGATGTGTCTGTTGCCTCTTGTCGTGGTTTAGGGCTGGGCCGGCCACTAAACCCTGGCCAGACGCTCTCTGTGAACTCCTCTGCCCTCCCCAGAAGGGAAGAGAAAAGAGAAGAAGGCAGAGAGACTTTATGGGTTGGAAAATAAAACTAACAGGTTTAATGAAACAATAATACTGATACTACAGGATAATAATGTAAATAGGAAATAATGGAATATATACAGATATGTACAAATATACCTACAAAACCAATATAAATCCTTCCACTGTAAATTCCTGACTTTTAGAAAAATAAAAAGGGAAAAAAAAACCCAATAAAAATATATTTAATGTCTTTTCAAAGTATGTGGGAATGTAAAGACGCTTCTCTGTTCCAAGTTGCATATAGCATGTACTCACACTATATAATAAAAAATAATAAATATAAAAATTGTTATGAACAAAGACCTGCAGAATTTTGATGAGATATTTCAGTATTAACTAAAAAAAATGCTAGTAACTAATTTTAAGGGATTATTTTACTTTAAAAATACACAGAAAATTCAAAGCAGATGGGCTGTAAAATAATTCTTAATATAAAGTTTTAAAACGTTTTCCATCACATCTATAGCCTTCAACTTGTACTTGCTTTTAACTGAGTTTATTCCCCAATGTGACGCAAATAAACAGGGTGCCTGGATGTTTCCAGCTCCTTCCTTTCTTCCTATATTGCTGGACACAGAAAACTCTTATTTTCCTGGATAGAAAGGATCAAATGGCAAAGGAGTTGTTAGTATTAAATCTTCCAAGTTAGATTTAGTCTGGTACTCAGATTGAGTATCACATTCTATACCAGGATGGGTGAGGAACATATTGAACCTAACCTGGAACAAAGGCAAATTTAGAAGACAAAACATGTAAAGATATCTTGTAGAAACCATTTCCTTTCTCAGTGCCAGAATACAACAAATCCACGTGTGTGTGCTGGCATTGACACCAGAACCTCCAGTTTCCATGTGTGTATGAACTGGCACATTGACTAGTCCTGTGTAGCTGTGCTCCCAGTCTTACTGGTTAGGGGACATGGCTAACAAGAGTGTCATGGTTTAGGGCTGGGCTGGCCACTAAACCCTGGCCAGACGCTCTCTGTGAACTCCTCTGCCCTCCCCAGAAGGGAAGAGAAAAGAGAAGAAGGGAGAGAGACTGCCCAGGTTGGAAAAGAAAACTAACAGGTTCAATGAAACACTAATACTGATACTACAGGATAATAATGTAAATAGAAAAATAATGGAATATATACAGATATGTACAAATATATCTACAAAACCAAGATAAAATCCTCCCCCAGTGACCATGACGGCACCAGAGGCTCTGGGAGCACTGGAAAAGTCCCAGTGCGGACCCAGCAGCAGTGGGAGCTGATGCAGGAACACAGGGCTCAGGATCAGAGGCAGGCGAAGCAGCAGGGTCTGCTGGGCCTTGGGCCATTGCAGGGGTGGAGAGGGAAGGAAGGGTCCAAGCTGGAAGGGTCCAGACCCTGGTGATCCCTGGGCTTTGCACTGAGTGTGGCGTGTGTGGGATGCAATCCCTGGTTGGGCAGGTTTGGGTCTGCTCCTCCTGTAGGTGCAGACACGGCCCCCATGGTGAGACAGTGGCCTTGAGATGATCACTTGTAGCAGCACTGTCTGAAAAACCAAGCTGCTGGTTTCAGCAAGTTCAGGCACTGAGAAGAGACTGAGCTGGAAAGTGAAATCACTGAATAGAAAATCAGTTCTGTTTAGCTCAAACCAGGACTCAGAGCCACACAACCGCTCTAAGCTCTGCCCCCTCAGAAGAAACGTGCAGGAAACAAGCACATCAGATCCTTTCTCTTCTCACACCGTATATGAAATGAAGTAATTTACATGCAACTTCTCCAAAAAAGCTTGAAAGTATGTAAGAGGGGATCACAGCTCACGTAGAGAAGCTGGATGGTTTTCTCAGTGCTAGGAAACCAGACTCAATGCTAGAAGGAGAAAGGGAGGGCAGATGTCATCAGCCCCAATCCTCAGTGACCGTAACCCCAGACTGCTAATGTAGGTAGGCTTCCAACAGACAAAGGGAGCAATAGGAGCCCTGAATCTGTCAGCACAGTTGTTCCCATGCCTTTTTCCAATTCCACACACCATTTCGGATTTTTGTACGTTTTTTCTTTCTGACTTGTCATCCATTTACCCTAAGGAAGGTTTTATTTACCTTTTATAAAGATAATAGCAATTCCATCTCTATTTCATATTTACCATATCTTTAGTGTTTTTCTCACAATGCTGTCTTCCAATTTCTGAGACGCTCCAGGTATTTAAACTTCCAAAATTGCTTTTTCATCTTTCTGTGCTCGCTCTGAGGAAGGGATATCAACATTAGCATCCTGAACTTCATCACATTTGTGATGGGTTACAGCAGGTAAGTCTGGGATGGGCAGCTCCCAGACTCTCATCATTCCAATATTAATTCTTTGTGTGACTGTAGAAGAATTAAAGACCTGCCTCCATTTCCCCAGCACCCAAAGGGAGATGAAAAGCACATTTTAATTAGTACAGCACTAGAAGTCATTTCAAAGGATTCCTGTGACAGGTGCTGTAATTACAGATGCAGCGAAAGCAACAAGGTATCTAAATATTTTTCTCATCTATATCTTTATGAAAGTAACTTAATGCTGAGTATTTGAAAGAGTTTTATTTCTCAGTCAGTTAAAAACCTAAGTAACCAATTCATAGTACAGAACATTTTACTGTGACTCACTACGGAGAGACGTATGAAGGTGCTATTTTTCTCCCTCTTTACCCTTAGGAAAAGTGAAGCATCGATGATCAAGGTCACCAAGAAAACTCCCCTCCAAGATTTCAACTCATTCTAGCCCAGTTTTTAGTGGAATGCTTCAAAAATGATGACTCGTTTCTGAAAGAATCTCATAAAAGAACATATATTCATGATGAATATAGGAACTCATGAAAAAGGACTCTAAGAACTTAAAATTCTCAGAAGAAAATTACAAGATCTGCTAAGGTTTGTACAAAGAGGATGGCAGATCACTGAATCAAACCCTTCTGTGAAGTTCCAGCCATTACATTGACAGTAATACCTCAAATGTCTGAAAACCAGAAAAGAGTCATCATTAAAGGAGCAAGTTACGAATACTCAATTCAACATTGGTACGTTTCTCATATTTTTGTAACCCCAAATTGAAACTAGCTGATAGATCCTCCAGAAACTCTTCACATCCCCTCCCAATTCTCTTTATTGGCACTGTTTTTCTCCTCCAAAGCTTTCAAACAAGGTCAGGCTTCACTCTAGAGAAGTTAAGGCAGTGCCAAAGGGAAAGCTTGGGTCAGTTTAGTCATCTGACGATAAAGGCAGTGAAAATATTTCAGTGTCACATTGATGACAGGGAATGCGACTACCACACAGTAAAACTATGTTTGTAGTCCTTGCTGAGGGAATCTCTGGTCAAGAGGAATCTATTATCTCTTCTTTACATCCGTACCTGACACGCTGCACATCAACATCGACTTTCACTTCTACTTGCACTTGACATCCTTTCTACATAAATATAATACACGGAGATTATACAAGGTATCTCTAACCTCACAGGATTTACTGCTCATGGTAGCTAAGGTACCACTCCTAGGTACATCAATGACAACTTGAAGCAACTCGTATCGGCTCCGGTGGAGATACTTGGATTTATACCATATACTGTCACCAGCACAGAGTGCTTCTCTCCATGTACCAGAATCACTCCCAAAGGGCTCTACTGTTGCTAAAGTTTATTCAGTACGTGGACAGGAGCCCACGCACTTCCACCTGCCTCTCTTATGGGGATATTTCACATGCTATCCATACAAAATATCTCTTCAATGCTGGCTGAATACCAAAATACAGGTCCATGGGGCCTTCATCATCCTGCTTAGTCTGAAAGAAACAGTCACTAGTGATGTTTCCAGGTCTACTGCATGAGTAAACATCATAGCTGGTGTTACAGAAGGCTTGAGGCTACTCTGCAAAAGCCAGTCCACACTTTCCCGTTTTATATACTTTTCCTTTTTCCTATTTCAACAAGGGGAAGTGAGAAGCCCTGCACCTGGGGAGGAGTAATCCCATGCACCAGTATAAATTGAGGGTAAACCAGCTGAAAAGCAGCCTTCAAGAAAAGGACCTGGGGGTCCTCAGAGGCACCAAGTTGAACGTGAGTCAATAACGTGCCCCCATGGCAAAGCAGGTGAGTGGTATCCTGGGATGCTCTCCTAAGCACTGGAGAACTGTGTCCAGTTCTGAGCGCGCCAGTGCAAGGGAGAGATGGACATACAAGAGACAGATGGCTCTCCTAAGCACTGGAGAACTGTGTCCAGTTCTGAGCGCGCCAGTGCAAGGGAGAGATGGACATACAAGAGACAGATGGACATACAAGAGACAGATGGACATACAAGAGAGAGACAAGCAAAAGCCACTAAGACAGCTAAGGGATGGAGAAGAGAAGGCTCAGGGGAGACCACATCAATGTATACAGATACCTGAAAGGGGAGAGCAAGGAAAAGGAAGCCAGGCTCTTCTTCAGTGGTGCCCAGTGACAGAACCAGAGGCAATTGGCACAAACTGAATCACAGGAGGTTTGAACATCAAGAAAGCCTTTTTCATGGTGGGGGTGACTGAGCACTGGCACAGGTTGCCTAGAGATGCTGTGGAGACTCCATTCGATATATTCCAAAGCTGTCTGGACATGGGCCTGGGCAGCCTGCTCTAGGTGACCCTGCTCTAGCAGTGGGTTGGACCAGATGAACTCTGGAGTTCCTTCCAACTTCATCCAGCCTTTGATGTCGTGATTCTTTAGTGACTGAATTCAGCAGCGTCTAAGGGAGAACACGATAGCTGTTACCAGTTTGATATCTTGCATCTTAGAGAAAACACCACAGAACTTTTGAACAGCTTTATTTTTGTTTGGAGCCAGGCAGTCAAGGAATGCTTCATGTTGCTGCTGCTCCTCTCTACCCAGATTTCCCTACTGTCAAATGAATTCCTTTCATGAATGCCCCCATAAAGCTTAAAGAAATTTAAATCCAAAGCAGTTAAATAACTTATGAAAAAGAAACACTCTTCTAGCATTCTTTTCACTGCTAATTTCAGAATAAAATGTGAACCTTCTGTGCCCATAAAAGCCATCTGTACTGAAGCTTTAAAAAATGGAGCAGGACCTTCGAAATGGAGCAGACCAGCATCTTCAATGAGGCAGAGATGTCCAAAACAACCAAGGAGGAGTGAGAAAGTGCTAGAAGTTCTGGGATTCCAGTTCTCCCAGTAGTTAGTTGAGATAAGGGCAGAGTAGGGAAGCTGGCTAAGAAGTCTCTCTCCACATCCACATCTGTAACATAGGGATACACAGCATGCACTAATAGCACGGATAATGTTTATGAAGTGACTTTTTTACTATCTATTCAAATTTCTGTTACCGGCTAGCATGGAGTGACCAACCCAGGAAAGTGGGAGATGAACACAATCAAACACTAGAATAGTCCATACTTAGCTACATTTGAAAGGGGTCTGGATCAAAATATCCTCAGTCTGCTCAAGCACTGCCAAACTTCAGAAGGGCATCACTAACCCACTTCTTCAGGAAAAGCCTTGTTTCCAGGCCTAAAAAGCTTGAAATTCAGAATTAGGACAAGAAGAAACATTTTCTTGGTAGGCAGCACTACTAAATCCTATAGGCACAGATGTCAGTTCTGTGATAGCAGCAAGCTGAGGTGGTGAGCAGAAGAAAGGGAGAAAGAGCTCTTTCGATAAAAATTAGCACAGCTTTGTCAGAACTGACACCCATCATTAAAACCTGAAAGCTGTAGCACAGGGTATTGATGGAACCACCGGGATTTGGCCTTAGGGCAATTGGAGAATAGAAGAAGAAACAAGTGTATGTTTCAGTGGGATACCAGGCTCTTCTGTGAAGCCCAATGAGCTTAGCAAGTAGTCTCAGTTTCAGGGTAGTACCAATATTTCCATCTTCATTTTCTGCATGTAGCAACTAAATATTAATATATATATAATATATATGCCATACTAAATATTCCTGCAAGTTCTGAAAAGCCCATCCATCACTTCAGAGCTCCAATCCATCCTGGACCTGAAGTACCAGCCTCTCAGAAAGAAACATTAGAAATCTACTCACAAATGCATAAAGAAAATGAGAAGCACATAATCAATTCTGATTTCTTTTTGTGGACACACTGCAATCTGTGTCAGAAAGGCTAATTCCTCATACATTGACATGCCTATAAGCAAGCAGGGTTCAACTGATTCTGGGGTACATTTCAGGGTTGGTTTTTTTTTCATTTTTTCAAGTAGATTAACACCAGAAAAAAAATAAGTTTATTAAGAGGAATAAGTGTTCTCACCCCAACCTAAAGAAAAGCAATACTGAGGTTAGGTGTGATGCCCACGCCTGAGTTTGCTGTCTCAGACACATATGCTGGTTGACACAGTGGTGATGAGCACTTTGATCTATAGAAGGAATAGAAGGAAATTACCAGTAAAACAACCAAGTTACATTCACCAGACAGAAAAGTGGGTACATGTATGAAACACAAAAAATATAATAGCGTGGAGCTACTCAAATACTTGATGTATCCCTAACCCCAGTTCTCCCACTGACAACTGGCAGCCCCTTACAACTGGGAAGGGAGGCAGCAAAAGTTCCTCAACACACAGCAGAGAAGATTCCTGTCAGAATTCAGGGATGCTCTAGGAAATGCCACCTTCAGGAAGCATTTTTATGTGCCCACTGATTTTCTTTTTACTTTCATTTGAACCGTTCTGAGGGCTAACGAGAGCTTGAATTTGCAAGTCATGCTTCTGTCTTCACGCAAGCAATTGGTTTTCCTGTCAGTCTCAGTTATACGGGTCTGCAAACGGTTGATATGCAGCACAGAAGCAGAGATGCTGGATGGAAAAAGCCAAGAGCATCTTGACTCTCCTACAGCCATTAGAAAAGCAGCAGCACAAACAGATTACAAGTGAGCTTCCTCAGGCACAGGCAGAAGCACAAAAGCACCATTGTACAGCAGCCAGAGCAGAAGCAGAGACAGCTGCTCCAAATGCACTGTAGGCAGCAAGGCACTGCAGAAAAACTTGGCATCGATATTCCACTGCACCTACTTCAGCTCCATTCACTATAAATACACCACCCTGGTATTCCCTCGGCTCTGAGAAACGATGCTCTGGCTCTCCCTGGGGTAGGATTAGCCACAGAGCACAGCATAGCCTGTGCACAAATCAGCGTGGGTACACGTCTCTCTGTGACATGAAAGGCAGGGTGAGTGTCCAAAAGCTTCTGTTACCCAGCTGTATCAGCTGGTCTAATAAAATACATTACTCTCTGCACAAATCAATGTGTCTAAGCCCCCACCAGCAAGCACTGCCTGCGCTCAGAGGGTCAAGTTAACCAGCAGGCAGATCTTTACAATGGCTTGCTATCAGAGGAAGAACTGGTCTGGTAAGGGTGTTTTTTGGCATCATTGTCTATGCTGTGAGTCACCTGATGAAATGTGAGCAACTTCATCATTTTCAATCTATTATATGTTTATAAGGAATGTAGGGCACCCATCTTTGATGAGCTATTACTAAAGCAGGAGGGCTATGCAAAGGGAATATGTCCATGATCTTTTTGCAAGGACAATCCTATCTGCTTGCAAGCATTGACATTAAGACATATGGAAGGGACAAGGACTATGTTTTTTTCTTTCAGAACTCCTACATCATTTCCATTAAAAAATGAACTGATTAATATGTTCTTAGAGTCAATGAATTTCTCTTCCCAGAATGAAATCATGATGTTTTTAAAGATAAATTCATCCTATGTTCTTACACTGAACGTCCGTATTCTGCTGCACATATAAGGACATGAGACAGAGCCAGCAATCTCTGCTGCCATCTTCTGCTGTTACTTTTTATGCAACCAGGGAACGAGGGACAGAAATATTAAAATCCCATCCTTTCTGAAAATGAATGTGAAAAATGAAAGGCTATAAATCAAGAATCAGATCTCTGTCACACAATCACTGAAATCTGGGAAGAAAATGTTTCTCTGAGTCACACTCAATCACCTTCACGGCACAGAATTATCCATTAAGGTGTATTTGATAACTGAGGCTCTGGTGTCCCTCATGACAAGTTCTATATCCTCCACAACAGCCTCTTTCTCCCATTATTCCCTTAGAGCCAGAGACCACTGCCCTTTGTCACAGGGTACAGATCCACTCTGCAAGTCCACATCTTATTTTAATGGGACACTAATCCACTTGATCCAGTTTCTTGAAATATCATCCATATTCATCCATATAGATGGGGCACAGTCATAAATTGCCCTCACCTCATTGTAAGAATAGAATATTTCCCCTCTTCACTAGTGATTTCCTCTCAGATCATTATTATTCCTTCATCTTCTCAATATTTAGTGACAGGTCAAACACCGTAAGAATGGTCTTTACTGAGAGACATCGCTTGTTTGGCTCCCCCTCTCCTAACCTCCAGACCTATCTGTGAAGATGAGATCATTAAACTGCCTTTACTCTTTGCTCTTTATAGGTATTTACATTGTGTGCTCGAGTCCTTACCCCTTTCCTTGTTGTCACTCCTTTCTAAGTCATGATCTTCTGATACTCATGATCATCAACCGCTGGGTATACTCATACAGATCATTTCTGCTGTCATACAACCCTGAGCAGTGTTTCTTCACCACAGTGAATGCCATTTGTTTTCTGTTTCCTTCAGATCTCAGTCATCTATTGCACTGCATCCTCTGCAATGAAATCACAGACATATGCAGGATTGGTTTGCAACAACCGAGCAACTTTCCTAATAGTCTCACCAAGAAGAAGGAGGAAATCAACAGTGCCCTGCCCTCATCCAATGTCAGAGCTACCAGATACATAGCCATAACCATTCTGCTAAGGGTTCCGAATTCTTGTGGTTTTTGAGTTCAGCTGACGCATCATCGCATGCTTTTCTAAATCTGAAAGGAAGAAAAATACATTTTAAATGTTTGCAACATTCCTCTTTATTCAATGGAAGAAATACACGGAAAAATATAGCCAAGTAACGGAATGATCAGGAATAGATTAGACATTGTCCTTTGATTTATTTGCTCCATGTTACCCTATGTGAGTGCTACCCCTAGACTTTTAGTCCTTTTCTTGATCTTCCCCTATATAGAGCTGTAGATGCTTCCCATCAGCACTGCCGTCGTCTTCCCATCAAGGGATACAAATTTAAATCTTCCAGTTTTCATTGTGGTCCTTCGCCACGTACCCAGAACTTACTGGCCCTGATTATTTTTCAGACACAGACAGGAAATAAGTATTAAAATAAGTCCTCAGCCCAGCAAGAATAATATAAATTAATAACTAATTAATATACGATTTGTCATCTGTGTCCTGGAAGAAAAACCTTCATGGCTGGCACATGCAGAGCAGGGTTTCCACGTCAGATTTTAAGGACTTTCCAAAGACACCCACCATCCTCAACCCTTGTGCCACAACAAGCTTTCTAAAAATACTGCCCTGCTATATTTTCCCCTGCTTTTCCTGTATCCTTTCTTGCTACCAAGCTGTGTTTCATACAGAACCATTTCTCATTACACTTTGTCAGCTGCTGTTGTATTCCATCACTCTTAATCAAAGTTTTTAGCTCCACTGAAGAACCTGTATCTAAGAATTCACATTTAAACTACCTCTGCCACATATGCTATGAAACCTTTGTGAACACATCTGCAGAAATAGAAAGGGTAATATTCTATAGCATTAGACATTAAGCACAAAGTACCCCCAAAGGATCTGCATAAAGAAGTGCAGGTATATGAGAAGTCACACGTCACCTTTTCTATATTAGCACTAGAAGCCAATATTCTGCCCTTCTTGCACTTAATGCCTCAGAGTCCCCGCTAAACCCTTTAATCCTTTCACTGAACATGTCCCAAATGTGCTCCACGATGGTTTCTGTGACCTGAGGAATCAAAATAGATTTAAGGTCAGACCAGCTTTCTTTCTGTCCCCTCACCATTACTGCAGCAAAACCCTACCACCTCTACAACTCCCACAACCTGCAATTGCCTTCCGCTTCTTAATATCTTACGTTCAGCATCATTCTGCTTCCTCACTTAAAATATGTTTGGACAATACGTACTAGTCTTTCTTGCTTTTAATGCCTATTCTTTTTTTCTTTAAAGCTGGGCTCTATTATAATGTTTCTAACTATGAGCCTTATCTAGGTAAGGAGTCATTGTTCAATGGCAACGCTCTGCCTTATTTGTTGAGCTATGGTTGGACACAGTTTGAGAGATAAGCTGAAGTAATGGGAAATAGGAGAATGCTTTCTTATGTGGGCAGGAAGGAGAACGGGCTTTGCCCCGATTCCATTTAATTTTGTTGGCATTTCTGTAAGACCTGTCATTCTTTCAGACACATCACCAGATCACAAGACAACAGCCAGCCCTGTGTCCAAAGCAGGACAGACTGCGATGTGAAAGCACATAAATGCAAGAAAATTAAAACAACATGTGCACAATTTCTGAGCGTCTGGTCAGCATCGCAGTTTGTTTCTTGTACACAAGAGGAATAAATGGAGCAGTTGGAAGTACAAAAGTATATGAAATCTCCAGCAACCACAGAGTCCATGGACACGGTTCATTATGGTCTCTGTGTCTTAGATAATCAAATGCATTGCAGGTCACTGGTGTTAGCACATCCTGTGGTCATATCCCCATGTAACTGCATGCTCAGCCCTCAATAGCGAGCCAGTCCTTACAACTGCAGGCTTGTGGAAACAAGATGTTTGGTCGAAATATCTAGGCTAAAAAGAATCTGTGGTCTACCATAGCCTTCATTTCCACAGAGCTTAACTGTAGAAAGCTCTGCAGAAGGGTCTCTGCAGAAACGGACACATAAAAACAGTGATGACTTCTAGCACGATCATCTTAAGAGGAGAAGAATGAGCACAATTCTCCACTGTTTTCTCCTCCTGTTTATCCTAAATTTTCAAAAACTTTAATAGTTGACAAAAATCATCTTTGCCCCTCTTTCCATAACAGCTACACCTTTACAGCCATTAGTGACTGTAGTAATTCTGGTTTAGCCCTCGCACAACTGATTTCTGGCCATCTAACAACGAGGGATTAAAATCACCCCCAAACATGTAAAAACGAAGTGTTAATATTAATGAAATAGGAAATACTTTACCGGGCTGTAATCATTCTCATTTAATTTAGACTGCCAGCCAGTTCCCAACTGAGCGAAGAATGTGTAAAGGCACAGTTCAAGCACAGCAAACAATATGCATTTTATTACGAATGAGCTACACAACATGGATTTCCAAGCCACTACTTTCACTAATTCACTTACTTCTGCTTTAGATGACACACCACCTACGGTTGTTTATTAACAGAAGATTTCAAACTCATTCCTTTACCCATCCCTAACCCTAGGCCTCCTGCAAATACAGGTGCTGTCAAACACCGCTGCTGGATTCAGCTGCACACATCTGATTGAATGCTGCAATATCTCTGCACTAAGGCATCTCTAGGAGTAGATTTTCCTTTCCTCCTTATCACTGACACAATGCTTTGCTAAACTGTGCATCGGCAGCCACAGTGGTTCCCTTCCCCAGAAAAGGGATTTTTCCCTTTAATTCCTCTAGAAACAAAACATTCCCATTTCCCCTGGCAATATTATGCTTTTGTGATGAAGTCGAGACTGGATTCATGCATTTGCTCCAAATGGTAGATGAAAGGAATGCATGAATATTAATTTGCAGTATGTTTTGTAGACTATGTTTGCAGTAATTCTGTGATTACGCTCTGGTAATTGTGTACCAATAATGCTAGATGTTTATATACAACTTCAAAAATAAATAAGAGGGAGCTTCATTAGCAATGGACTCTCAAGAGCGGTGTCATAATGAGGATAAATTTCCTCTATTTAATATGGAGAGGCTGCAGATACATTCAGATACTGACAGGTGTAACAGCACTAAGACAGTCAGATGCAGTCAAAAACTCGCAGGCATTTTTGGCTGGATCCACATCCAGTACCTTTTAGGCATTTAACTGAGGCACATAAATTAGGCATCTGGTCTTGTGCCACAGTCAGCAGAGATCACTACGAGCCAATTTAGGCTACCAGAGATTGGCAATGAAACCAGAGAGCAGAGCTAAAGTAAAGTACTCAGGGCATAGGTCAAGGATTCACTGGGAGGTCTGAAACAGCGCTTATCATAGTTTTCAATGCATTTAAACACAAGACAGAGTCCAAAGGAGTCTCAGGACTGGTGTGACTGCCTGCCTTCAGTGGGAAACTACAATTATAATTGTGGGCACAGCACATCTTTCTGCACCACCGTTCTAGTGGGCACTGTCTGACTGAAGCGACACATGAAATTGCAGCTTGTAGACTGAGATTTGTGAAAGATCCCCACAAAAAGGTAGGGACATTATTACATGACCAAGCACATCTTGGAGTGACACCTGTACTCCTTCACCTGCTATTTCTTTTCCACTTCTTCTTGGATGTGGAGCATATTCTTTGCTTTCTGCACCAACCTGATAGCTACTGAGCAGTTGCTCTGCTGTGGGCAATTAAATAGCTGTCAGGGGTGGCAATATGTGATGATGGATTAGGCAATCCTTATCTGTTTACAATTTTGGCCAGTGAAATTTGGAGAGAATTGCAGCATCTTTGCCTGAAAGTCCCTCTGTTAATGCCAGCAATTAATTATTAACAAATGTGCTGTTATTATTTTAATAAGCCTCTCAATATACTTACTGAGCTGTGGAAAAGCTGCCACCTCTCTTAAAAAGTTTGCTTCAAAATACAGCCACACAGTACAACCCAAACTGTTTCCAGAATGAAGCTGTATCCATCCCCCAGGGGGACTTGCTCTGCGTGGAGGTTGAGCCCCACAGTGTGTGGATTTTACTGGAACAGTGGGAGAGGTGACAGCACAGGAAGACGCAGTCCTCCAGCTCCTATTCGAGTATGGTTTGTGGGTTATTATTTACAAATAATCCACATGATCCTTACCTAATCTGTTCAAAAACATTCTCCAGATTCTTATCACTCTGCCAGCAAGCTTGGCCACAATTTTGCTGCCAAAGGGATCTCAGAACACCTTTCACAACCAACGGCCTCTGGCAGGCACAGACTATGTCCTCAGACTTTCCATCCCTGAACAGCTCCCTCCACCACCTGGTGCACAGCAACCCTATCACAAATCAGCAGGACCCCAAATCACACACTGCCTACAGCACTTTGTGAGACTGGGCATGAAGCTCACCTCCGTCTGGAGAAGTTCCTCCTTGAGAGAGCGCACCCCTTCCCCTGCCAGCGTGTACTGTCTGTGGCCATTAAGGCACCCCCAGCTCAGCCACCTGCCCACTGCTGAGGCTGTTCCTGAGCGCCCGGCCATGCTCTGCTGAGGGATCTGGGGGCTCAACGCGGCTCTGGCAGATCCAAGGCCGCTGCCTCAAGTAGGCCTTGTGCTGCCACCCCATCGAAGGCCCTGTGACAGTTCTCCACATCATGGCAGCGGTGCAGCCATGGCCTTGGGTGGAGGAGATACTGTAGAAAATTACCTGAACTCTCCACTCAAAAAAAAAATACTATATGCCTTTTCTACTGTTTTTCTGGTATATGTATAAGCTTTCATGCTTATTTCACTGGGTGCTCTCACTACAGGACACTGCTAGGTTATTCAGGCACCAGCTGGAAAACTGACTTCAAACTCAAGCAGGCACTAAGAGTGAAAAATCAAATGCAGTTCAGCATTCATACATAAAATAGGCACATTGAACTTAACCGGTTTCTTGGCAGAACACCTGTGGAGCCACAGAAACCACTGCATATTACAAGTGCAGTGAAGGTCAAAAGTCAAGATTAAAAGGAGAACAGATCATGTGCACTTCCACATCATCTCTTTTACTCAGAAGAGGAGCGTATTTTCATGTAAAAATGTCTGGGCAGATGTGTCTGTGTCACCGTTGTTGTTTTAAATCACATTTGTTTTCGGATCCCAGCTCTGTTAGGACCATTAATCTTATGATCTAACAAGTCAACAATTAATACAATCATTTGTCTTGGGCTGCGTTATTATCTAAGCAGCATGAGGGAAAATGTTTGAGCCTGGAGAGGGGACAGAGAAAGGTGTGAAGGAGGCTACGTGTACCGTGCCATAACAGCGTGCTATCTCAGCAAGTAATTTTCCTGTCTCTAAAAGTGCAAGGAATCATCGAGTCCTGTGAAACAGCTGCGTTAGAAAAACAAATTAATCCACTCAAGTAGTTTTGAAACCCTCAAATGAGAGAGTTAAGTGCTCATCTTCATTCCTGATAACGGCACAGAAAAGGGTAGGGTGTCCTCTATAGCAGATGCCCAGGTGGTTATGATTATGAAAATGCAAAAGAATAATAATAACGAACCAGACTTTTATTATGGGACATTAAAGGACCCATTAAGAGCACACACTCTATGCCCGTTCTCCCTTTCATATGTGTGTTCTGCAGCCTCTGTACGTTCAGAGGCAATGCCCAGGACACGACTGAAGCGGGTAGGCATGGAATAGCAGTGAGAAAATGGTCTGTAATGTAGTATTTCCTCTGTGGCTTTTGACTGCTTTATACCAACAAGCAAACAGACCAATTTTGGAGCTGTATTTCTTACGTAGAACTATAACAGCAAGGGGCTCTTGGGCTTTAAATCTGCATTTGAATCATATTAAGTAGTACTGCTGAACACACAAGTTTCACAACAATGTGTAGTTCACTTTCTGTAGATGGCTTATGTATGCAATTGGCAACATTTAACTGCAACATAACTTGTTCACCAATGTTATTTCTAGTTCATGTTTTTTAAGAGCCACATACACTGTCCAGAAAAGGAAGTAGAAATTGAACTGTATTTCTTATATATATATATATGTGTGTGTGTGTGTATAGCTTACTATCATAGCAGTTCTAAATCCCAGGACTCTCAGCTGAGATCTTGCTCGTCCTGAATCACCTCCCTCAGTATGTCCATTCCAAAATATTTGCATTCGAATGTTCTCAGAAGGAAATGCAAACCATTTCAGGATGGATTCCTTTACAATTGATGTACTTTTTTCCATCATTCACTGAGTCCTAGCTGAGCTTTCTGTGGGGAAAAAAAAGCAACAAGTCACAAACAAGCCCATATTCCAAGAAAAATAACAAGAATATACTGGTCAACTGTGTTCATCGAAGATATCCTGGATCCTGAGACTGGGATTGCTTACCTGAGGTGAGAGAACTCTGAAGGATATGACAAGATACACAAAATCGATGACTAAATATGAAAAGGGGAATCAACACCTTCTGTGATCCTTGCCTCAACGTCCATGAACAAGACAGCCACTTCAATAGGCCCATTTCAAAGGAAATCTTCTCTTCCATCCTGTATAACTCAACTTCAGACACTTTTACCAACAGATCTGTGTCAGAATTTGACGTGATTTAGTAGGGAGATGGAACATTTGTAAAGACAATAACAATATCCACAGACACAAGAATAAATGCTTCTAAGCATTTCTGGGGAAATCTAAAGTCACTGGGGTATTGGAGGTTAGGTCTGTATCCCTCATGACATTCAGGAACGTAAATCCCATTAAATAAATATTACTGGTAAAGCAGCAACCTATGTTTAGAAATTGATGGTATCTGAAATAAGGCAAACACTTTAACATCAAGGGTCCTAATCACTGCGAGAATTAAGCGGTGGAAATCCTGTGTCCCACAAGGGGTCAGGCTAGAGAATTACAGCAGTCCCATCTCTCATTAAAAAAATCTGAGTATGTAGGATTGGAGCTGAAAAATTCTCCATTTTGATAAGTATATCACTGAAAGAGCAATATACACATGAAAAATGTACTGCCTGAACCCTATATAAAGCCTGCGTCCTGACACTTCACTTTCCTTTGACCTCTGATCCAACCGCGGATAAATCCTTTAAAATCTGAGCGTTCTTACTTTGCACAACCATAAAATACAAACAACATGTTCCCACGGCGTAGTCTGTCGGGCTGCTTAATTGCTAAATATTTGTAAAGGGAATCTAAATCCTCGGATTAAAGAGGAGAGAGACATGCAAATGGTTATTGAATGCAGGTGTTCACAGCTCTGTAGTAGCAGAGAATGTTATACTCCCTTGTACATTATAATGTCTTAGAAATAAATGTCAACTGTAATTTTAAAAGTACTAAGAACAAGCATAATAGGATGTTCCCAGGTAATTTATCCTTCTCGGCCCCAGCTGACAGGGATGAATTTTCTGTATCTTCATGAATCACCTTAACGTAGTCACTCAAGAGATGTGTAATAAGATTTGTATGTTTGTAACTTTGAAGGGCTGCAAGATTAGCAATTTACTTTCCAAATATCAGCTGTTTCTTTTCATGTTTATTCCAAAGACTTTAGCAACCATTTGTACAATAGATCCCATGGATCTGACTGTGCGATACCTCCTTACCTAGTAAGGAACTTGTTTGCTCAAGATTCGGACAAAAGGCATTTGAGGCATATAAATTACCTGTATTGCATCCGAGAAATGCCTGGACACCCAAGTAGGCTAACAGAGACATCTGCTGAATATGCAGGTGATGTCTGTATTCACCTGCGGGCCTCTCCAGCATACCTGGAGCTGACAGCCACAGTCAGCTCACATCCCTGGGGAATCACAGAATATTATCTTCAGCTTGAACCTCCTGTGCTCCAGCTTGGGACCACTGCCCCTTGTCCTGGCATTGGACATCCCAGAGCAGAGCCTGGCTCCTTCCTCCTGACACTGCCCTTTCCCAATGGATCCCCAGGAATGAGGGCACCCCTCAGGCTCCTCTGCTCCAAGCTCAAGAGCCCCAGCTCCCTCAGCCGCTCCTCAGCAGGAGATGCTCCACTCCCTCCAGCATCTTTGTGGCCCTGCTGGACTCTTTCAAGCAGTTCCTGTCCTTCTGGAGCTGAGGGCCCAGCACTGGACACAAGATTGCAGCTGTGGTGTGAGCAGGGCAGAGCAGAGGGGCAGGAGAACCTCTCTGCCCTACACCCACCCCTTCTCATCCAGCCCAGGATGGCGTTGGCCTTCTTGGCTCAAGGGCACATTGCTGGCTCATGGGCATTGCTGCCACCAACACCCCAGGTCCTTTCCAGCCACTCGTCCCCAAGCCTGTAGCGCTGTATAGGGAAGAATGGCCTGTCTAGCCCTGTGCTCTCTAGAGCATTGAAGAAGTCTCTTAACATTATCTTTCAAGCCTTCTACAACCATTAACCACTAGGTAATGGTAATTGATACTAGGTAATCACTAGTATTAATTGTATTTCCAAAAGTGTTTATGGAACCTATCAATCTTGTTTCTAATAACGTTACATTCAGTGGTTGTAGCTGAACCATAAGGACACAATCACAACTGCAGCTGTTTTTGTACGAGAAGTTGAATTCATTCAT
>NW_010172799.1:9388-26850 GCF_000695765.1 Mesitornis unicolor | reverse complement strand
TCTTTCCCTTTTTGTCCTGATCATGACAGCAAAGTCCCTTCATACGTCCTCATTGGAAGGGATGTGCACCTATGGATAAAAGAACTGTCAAAACTGTATACCTGAACTGTAAGGTTTTCATCTTTTTGCTCTAACCAGTGAGAGACAGATGAATTATCTTTGAAATACAGAAGCAGAAAATAAGGGAGAATGAATGTCACCAAATGCCCACCTCCTTCAGTAACTCTCAGTGGATTGCGTGGGATATACCCATTTAAAACTAATAGATAAGTCTTGCCAAATGCACCAGGGAAAAGCCAAAATGCCAGCATGCTTTTTATTTACCTTCATTTCTATACCCCGACTGCTAATTTTGTAAGTGATGCTTGCCCTTTTAGAAAAGAAATCACTAGACCTCCAGTTCAGTAAATATTTCTGCTGCGTGCTATTATTTGCCTGTGGGACTCAAAGCTATGCACAGATTTTGAGGTCCCTGCCAATATTTCCACTGGTTCTAAAACAAGCTTTGCTCCAGCTCCCACTGATGTAAGGGGCAGAGAATGGCGTTCACACTGAGCACAGATCTATGCTACCCTGAGATCTTGTTTTTAAAAAAGAGGGGAAAATTATAAACATTAGCTCCGGGAATCATCCCACCAAGGGGCCCAACCATTCTGAAATTTTACCAGGAACAGATGAGAAGCAACTGTTTTCATTCCCTGTTGAGATCTTTTGGGTTAATGGAAAAAGAAACAGCTTCCCTGTGCAGCCTCGGAGCCCGGTGGTGGGAACACCTCTACTCATAGTGTTATCCACAAGCTGTGCTATTGCTTCTCTTGAGGTCTTCTTCCACCCTGCTTTTCGGTTCTGCTGCACTATCTTATTGGTTGAAATAGACCTTTTTATCGACGCCAGCAGCACGTACCATGGCTCAGAGTTTGTCTTTAGGATGCACCACTCAAACTTCGATTCAGATTTGGGATGTGAATCCCTTGTTATGCCTCTGTGGCTGTTTCTCCAGGGTAGAGATAAGTAAGTAATGGAAACCCACCTTGTCTTTCTTACTTCAGATGTAGAAAGTTCCTCCAGGAGAAGATTAAGTGCCTTGATGGAATAAACATCCAAGAGAATGTGGGGCTGGATGTTCAATGAAAAACACTTATATGAACCCAGGGTTTCTCCAGTTTCCTTTAAATATAATACATCTCTAAAAAACCTCCCACTGCCTAAGCTGCTGGGGGAAGGAAATATTTTGTTCTCTAGTTCAGGTCTATGAAGTCCCATGCATTGAAACAAAACTCACAGCTGACTTCTACTTCACATTTGTCCATCGCTAGCACCCCACCTACACATCAAAGTGCATCACACAGCCTGTGCTCCACTCTTCTGAATTACAAATAGAGAAAGGTCCTGAGAATGGCCCTGTGTGACCCCTTTCCTATCACACTGTGCCAGAGACCCCACACACTGCAACCTGTACCTCTCCATGGGACAGAAGAGCACAGGGTGGGTAATATTAATGCAACACTGAGATAAAGGAGTTCCTCCCATGGCTGAATATACATCATGTCTAATTTCTCTCTCCCGTGATATAAAAACAGCCAAAAGCGCAGTCGAAGAAGCTAAAAGCCGAAAAACTCAAGGCTGACAAACTACTTTCTCCGCTTTGCAGACACTGTTACAGGCAAAACACATGGCAGGAACATATGCAGTTTGCCATGGAAAATTTATTTCTCTATATTCAACTATGTCGTAGAAGTTTCAGCTCCTTCTTGCTATCTGTCCAGGCTCTCAGTACTCCTGGTGCGTTCTGTCATGTGGAAGGTGATCAGAACTTCGACACATTGCACTATATCCATTTCCAAGCCTCTCCTAGACTAGCACGGTCGGAAAGCAGCACAGTCGAATTCATATAATGTTCATATTCCTCCCCTCCAGGCTGTGGTGGCACGGAGCAGAGTGACAATAGCACTGTACGACAGCAAATCATCCAGTACATCCCACAGAGTCCATGCAGTTTTTGGTAAGATTAACTTTTCACTTTTCTTAGCGTTCCCATTGTCTTGGGAACCTTACACACGTTCCAATGACTGAATTACTTTTATTAACTGAGCGCATTAATTTAAAGCTAAACTTTGGCGCGTCTCTTCTGTGCTGCGATCTGCAGTATAGACCCATTACAGGAGCTGACTATAACAAGCAGTTAAAGCAGAAATCTCCTCCCTTCTTTTCACTCCCTGCCTTTGTCAGCTAAATTCTAACTAGCAGAGGACAGATAACACTAGACAAACCCCACAAATATGCAGACATTGCTTCCCCAAGTCAACTGCTGTACTCATAATACTATTAATAATGAAGATATTCCCCAGTGTCACCGTGGGACCACATGTCTGATAAGGCTAAAGTGAATTACTGCATGTGCCAGATACTCACACCATGTAAACAGAAGAAAGACAAGATGGTAAAGATTTCAGCCCAAACAATGACAGGAACTCCAACTTGGAGTAATAAAGTCATATTTGCTCTGGGGATAAATCCACCTAGCAAGAATAGAGACAGTTAATTCCTGTAGCAAGGGTGGGAGGGAAGAATTTAGGATGGGAGGAAGAATTTACAAGTACAGGATCTTTTCATCCAGACACTTGTAGCCATTATGAGTAACGTATTTCTCGTGCCTTTCATTTTTTCTCCAGAAAACATTCTAGTTTGGGCATTAGAAAAACACATCATAGCCTAGTATGTGCGGACAGTCCAATGCTTGGGTAACTTTGTAATGCATTGCAATGTGTAACACGACTTCAAAAAGCTCAGACAACACTGGCAGTACTTCAGGAATTTTCATTTGCAGGCTTAAATGAGCAAAAGTCTCTGCATATCATGTACAGCAAAGTGTGGTGGACAGGACCTTTTGCTGCCCGTTCCATTGTACCCACTGAACTTGCTGAAACCTCTTAACTCAACCAAAACACCCCAAGTGAACACAACGCCTTGGAAATCATGTGTGGCACCAGGCAGCCCTCTTCCCTTTAACTCCCACCTACTCACAGCAGCGGAGGAAAATCCAGCTGGTCTCTGAATTAGCATGCACGTTGTACCCAGCTGCTCTGGAAAATCCATAGCTGGCACTTGAAAACATTAGATTTGAACTTATTATATACACACATCATTAACTTTTAATAGAAGAGCAAATGAAGTATTTTCATTATGTCTGCCAGCCTATGACATTTATTTGAACCACCCATGAGTTCTGTCCTTTTTTTAAAGTATCCATATCTCTATAAACGCAGATATAATTTTCTGATCATTAAAACAGGATCCTAAACTTCTGAAAGGCTGACAACAAAAAAATAGATGTAACCATCTCAATTAAAAGCCACTGGATGATTGATTATTTGATGATACCCCTTTGCTCAGGCATTTTTGGAACAATTAATTATAATGTCTAACTAAATCAGGCTCATCAGCTCACCATTATTCAATGGAAATCTGTGGTGCTTACCAAATGAATAGTCTGAATTACAGTCTCGTAAGTAAATAGCCAACTTTATACAGAGTGACAGTAAGCTATCTTGTGGATGCTGCAGCACAGATTGGCTTTTCTCCTAGCATTACAAGTGGTTTTGGAATGCTTTTTGCATCCTGTAAGCAGCAGGAGAACATTTTCTGGTTTAACTCTGCCTTTTGTGAAACCCTATAGGCATTGGGGAACATGCAAAATCTAACGTAAAAACTAATTCCATACTAAAGATAACATCAGGTTCAGATAAGTCAGCACATGGACCTCAGTCTGATTCCTTCCCAAGCCTTTGGTTCCATGAACTAGCTCCTGTGGTTTTAGTTACAGCCAAGTCAAACCGAAACCAGACACGGATGTTTGCAGGCACTGACCCAGATGTGTCTGACAGGGCCCTGAATGGAAACCCGAAAACTGGTCTGCTGGAAATCTGAACTCCCAACTTGGTGGCTGTGGCTCAGTTCCACAGTGAAACTGCTTGAACAGCCCTGGGTAACTGACACCACCAGCTTTCCAGCCTTATTTTGGAGTTTTTTTGCCCCTCTGCCACTTTCCTCCTTCCCCAATTCAGCCCACCCATAGCAGCTCATAGAAACATTTCTGCCAAACCAGCCCAGGGGCCATTCCCAGGGCAAGAACGAATGGGCAGAGGGAAGCAGGGACTCCTTGTACACTAAAAACTTGATTATGAAGTTTCCAGTTCAGCTTAGCTCTAGTTTCCATCCAGATCACCTTGAAGACTTGAATATCTGGAGGCATAGCTGCAAAGAACTGTTTGTCCTCACTGAAGACTCATTGATTTCTCCTGATGTGGCAACAGCAACTCAGAACTTCAAGATAACAGGATACCCGGTAGCCAGAGCCAGTGCAAAAGTGTAAGGTGTAAAAGATCCTTCAGCTACCAGCAAAAGAACATGAGACACATAAGAAACGTGGTACAGCATTTAGTTTCCGTTCCTTTCTAGAGAAATACAATGAAGATAGCAATGTTGTTCTGTGTTTGCAGCCTGCAAAAGAACTGAGAAGTATATCATAATAGTGTTCACTCTGGTTTGTACCCTCAAACACTTGTAAAACTGGAATGAACTGGAAAGGGAAATGCTCAGTAATTCATCTTAATTGAACAACCAATATATCACCCCTTGAAATTTAACAGCAAACAAAAAGGTTGGTGTAGCTCAGGGCAAATAATTGAAATTATGTTTTATGCTGTATTTTCATGCTGGAAACCTCCATGCAACGCACAGAGATCAATACTCAGCATGATAGATGGATGGCTTTGAAAGCCTCAGAAGTCAGCTTGCTGACTTCTAGTTCATGAGATATGAGAAATGTGTCAACCACTGCACAATTGTGCCATTAGTTTTGGAAATTCATTTAATATGTGTGTTTGAAAAAGAACAAAAGGATTTGTGACCTGCCTGTGTAATAACTTTCTACACATGGGAAGGCAGCTCAGCTGTTTTCTAACTCATCAAACTTTCTTCACACCTGGGAAGGTAAAATTGGAGTCTAAATTTCAGAAAGCTTTTATTTCACACAGAGTTTACTTTGGGAAACAGAAGTTTCATTGAACAGCAGAGTAAAGTAAAGCCAAGAGCTCAGCTTTGACAGAGGGCCTAGATCTGACTTCCAGGTTACCTGCAAGATGGCAAGTTGAGGGAAGGGTGGTTAACAGAGGAAACACAGGGCAGTGGGAAGGAAGAGCCACCAGTTCATGTGGTTCCTCATTGATCGTCCTGCAGGAAAACCAAGGACTTAGTTCTGCTGAACTTCATATAAGGTTGTCAGTGTTTAAGCACTTTATCAGTGAAGACTTGTGCCCTTGCTTTTTTATTTCTTGTGGTAGAGTATGAAGATTATTACTAAAGTCCAGAGACACTGAGTGATGGTCTCAAAGGGTTTATGGTCACTCTGATACAGAAGGTGTAAGCAGCTTGGTAAGTGCCCTTGTGCCTGGTTAGGCATAACTTTTAACTTTAAAGATATGCAAAGGTTTAGTCCAAATACTTCAGTTAGAATAGGGTAGCACACCTTTATTCCACAGTGAGCAAAGGCATAAGAAGCTATCAGGGCTGCCTTTCATAGCAGAGATATATCCCATATGTCCTGTGCTTGGGATGCAATGTAATGGTGCGTGGAGACTCTATAGTCCGTGTTATGAAATCCCCCTTTCTCCTTCCATTCTCCATTTAACTCTTCACCGGAGCATATGCCAGGATCTCTTCTTCCAACGACTTAGCAGAAAGCATTACACAAGCAATAAACTACGGCGTGAACAAGGAAGTCTTAGTAAGTGGATATTAATAGTTCTTGGTCATCTTTCAAAATGAAGACCATTCTTAGGACATGAGGAGGTGAACTAACCCAGCTGCTGCTGGTCAAGGTTACACAGATACCACAACCACCGTGTCCCAGCTTGTTGTCATTACACACCCCATCTACTTTTACACACTGGAGATTACCATTTCCATTTCTCCTCTCCTAGCATCTGCCTATTCATCTCTATTTGTGCATCTCTTTGGTCTCTAGTACAGTCCTGCAAAGGAAACTGGGAAAAAGAAGGGAAAGGGAAAGAAGGGAAAGGGAAAGAAGGGAAAGAAGGGAAAGAAGAAAGGGAAAGAAGGGAAACGGAAGTCAATGTATATCACCCAGAGCCTTTCAAAGATTGCAGAGTGAAGAGTTAAGCTATCAGAATAAAGTCGTTAGTAACCTCAGGCTGAGGCTAAGGAGCAGGGGAACAGACAACCTGGGAACAAGAACTATGTAACTCAGGGATCTGAAGCTACATCGGGCTTTTCTATATTTTGTATATTTTTTTCCAGACTGTGATCTCAGTGCAGCACATACTTAACCTAAAGAGAAGACGCTGTAAACAAGACCAAATACAATGACCAGGTCTGCTGTGGTTTTGCTTGCATGGTGGCCCAGATTCAACAGAAGATATGAGACAGGCACCCAGGCAGCAGATCAGTGACCAAGACACGCTCTTGTAAAGAAGAGCAGGTTCAAATTCCCTGCGGCTGAGGTGAGATCTGAACTTCCTGCATATGTTTTCTAACCATAAGGCACTTCCACCACGAGTATTTCCTCCCACAGACACACTGTGATATCCCATAAGCCTGGTTACAAAGGAGAAGTGAGCTTTTGGCTTTACTGGACCAGACTGCAGCACCATCTCCAGAAGCGGTAGTAAAGCAAGAGGAACTTAACACTAAGTAGTTTGTCTGCTTCCTAATGGAAACGTGCTCCATCTTAAAGTAAACGGTAGCTCTTAATTAGATCACCAGTGCTCATCCATAAGTAGCCTCTACAGGGTGAATTTAAGTAGAGTTACTTGGACTTCTAGCTACATTTCCAATATAATGCCTCTTGTGTGATGGACAAAAGATCCAGCAGAGACCTCGATGGATAATTTATTCCAGCGATATCTCCATTCCCCATCTGCTGAAAGATAACAGTAATATTGGTCCCTGTCATCCTTTGATGATGTTGTCTGGTGAGATAGCTTGATCTCTGAGAGACAGATCTGTGCGTTCATACCAAACCAGCAGCAGGAAAACACAGGAACTCTTTGGAAGCCCAGAAATCACCACTGTCTGCAAATAAAAGCGTTAGCAAGGGATACAGAGATCATGAGCAGAATACAGAGACACTAACGGAAGACAGGGAACAGTTCTGATCATTTTAATGAGAAAAATACATTTTTGTTTGATGGAGGTATGGGTTGAATTTCTAACTGGTTTTTATATGTTGTTACACTAATTAGTTTTATATTTCTAATTATTATTACCAAGACAGCAAAGATGCACGCAGTTCCCTATTGCTAAAATGAGAAAGGGGATATAAACAAAATATTACTTATCCAAAAGAGTGACAGAGCGAATACGGATCACAAGTCCAGCCCCTCCTGAAAGCAGATGACCCACAGGTTCTCCAGGAAATGAATTAGACACCTGCTTATAAACTTCCTTTTAAAAACGGAGTAATTTCTGAGCTCTTCAGTGTAATAATTACACTTAACTTACGATTCAAATGACAGCGCTGATATTAAAATTTCATGTTCCCAATGTTGCCGTGTTGCAATAAATCAAACTGTGAGAAGCCGTAAGACTCCTCCATTCTCCTTGTAAGAAGTGCTGCACTTCTTTAATTTGAATGGATGAAGAGGCAGGTTTCTGATAGGAAATGCTCTGAATTTGTGTCTCTATAGCAATGAGAGGGGAGCTGCACGCCTAGTTCATAAAACATGCAGTGCACTGCTCTGTCTGTCAGTGCCAACCAGCATTCTGGGCTTTATTAACAACAGGTTATAGGGATGACAAGCTTGCGGGTAGAAATAATGATCTAATGATGGCTGGAAAATTCATATTCCCTTGCTTCACGCTCTGGTCTGTTTTTTTTCTTGTTAGTGTACAGAGCTTTCAGATGTAAAGGTAAAGGAAGAATTCCAAAGCAAAAGGTAATACAGTTAGTGATCTGGCAATAGCAACTGTTAGCACACAGCTGCCTTTTTGCATCCACAGATCTCAAAGTGTGGAAAAGGAAAGGTTGAAGGTCAAATTCTGGTACCCCTACTGCCCAAGAATGCATCGATTGGACAGTTCTGCTGATAATATTACGTACATTTGATTTAGTGATAGCTAAGGACCAGGACTAATGTTGTTCCAGAAGAGTTTAGGACATCAAACAGGAACTTTGGGTGGATGTTTGTGCTTAAGGAAGAAGTTCTTTACTGAGAGGGTCGTCAGAAGCTGGAACAGGCTGCCCAGGGAGGTGGTGGAGTCACCATCCCTGGATGTATTTAAAGAGCGGATAGATGAGGTACTTAAGGATATGGTTTAGGGGGTAGACAGGAACGGTTGGACATGATGATCTCAGAGGGCTTTTCCAACCGAGCGATTCTGTGATTCTCCGTGCACATTTTGGAAGATGTGCTGAATGCTAGCAAGAATTATTAAATTACTTCCTTTACAGAAAACTAAGTATAAATTAATCTGCCCTTGTGCTGCATACTTAGTAATGAATAATAGGTATCCTTTGCTTTTAAAGTAGCCTTTCTAAAATAGAGAAGCCAAAGATAAGAGACGTAACAACATAGGAGCCTGGCAATCAGCAAGATTGTGTGAATACAAAGATCCATAATTTAAGGAAGCTTTTCCAGATCCCAAGTTCTGCCCAGTTTGAGTCAAAGAGCTGACACTACATCTCTTGTAGGCTCCAGATGTGGGCAAAGGAGGTGGTGGTTTATTCAACAAACATCTGGAGCTGCAAACAAGGGAGAAATTGTTATTCACAGGCAGTCGTTGCTTCCGATTAAAATTGGCAGAGTGGCAAGAGTGATTTATCTCATTCTCTTAGAATTGTATTGGGAAATTAAGATGTTAATGGGGAAGATCAGAAAAAAAATTGCTTCTGCATTCCTTAGGAAATAAGGTACCATTGACTCATGTGCCAGGTCAGCCTCCCTCAATCTTTCCTATCCCATTAGGTGCTTAATTATTCATTGGAATAGAGGAAAGAAAAGTTCTGGAATTGAAAGATTAAGGTGACTAATGGAAAGAACATATCTCATTTTGTCTCTTTATGGGAAAGAGCTGAACTAGCTTAGATTTCAATAGGTATTTTCCAGCTTTTCTTTATGAAGCAAGGATTCTCTCCTAAACAGTACCCGCACATATTCCTGTGTGAAATGCCAGTCCTGCTTTGGATTAAAGAGGTTCACCCCACAATGACACTCATGTCTAGTCAGGCTTACAACCTTAGTCCCTGTACTCACTCCTCCAGTGATTGCAGGCTTAGATCTGCAGACTGACTTGTATTTGGGGAACTAAAATAGCAGCGAGCAACATTGGACGTTGCAGCCACCGCTGTGCTGTAAATCCACTCACAAAGTTCTATAACGTGTTCAGATTTCTTTCCTTCTGAAGCTCCACACCACTCTGCCAGGTAGCGTTACCCACTCTGTCTTACAGCAACAGACCTCAAATGTGACCTCAAGTCACACTGAGTGATCAGGAAAAGTTGGGAGTTAATGCCAGCTCTTCAGACTTTCTGTCTTCTGCTTTAAGCCTTTGTTCCTTACCAATGCAAATGGCAGAAAGGGCAGGGGGAATTCTCATGCACATGAACTTCTGGGTGTATTCTTTCACCCCTAAGCCAACTTGACATCTTATATGGGAGGCTCCATGGTCTGGAATGGGAAGGGGAGAACATCAAGAGGAGTCGCTCTATCAGCCCAATCTACTTACAGCTCTAAAAGCAACATCTCAGCACCGCAAGCCTGGGGTCAAATTGGATTTTTTCAATCTCCTACATGTAAATTTTTATTTTAAAAAATCCTTTTTTCCCCTTAACTTCATCTTCCTCCGTGCTCATATCCCAGATACGATTTATAGAGCACCTCAACATCTCATCAAAGGCTGAGTGAGAAAGCAGCAGCCTTCCATACAAACTGATTTGTTAGCAAAGGATAAATCAATGTGGCAGGCAGAAATACAGTGGAGATTATAACACAAATGGCAAATGTGGAGGGCCTCCCAAATGGGAGGGGCTGGGTGTTGTAGGGGAGAAATGAATGATTTATGGTGCAGAAAAGAGAAAGTTTCCTTTGTGGTGCTGTTACATTGCTTTCAAATGGAGTGGGAGGGGAGGGGAAGAAGGAAGAGAGAAGAAGGAAAAAGAGAAATGTTTTATTTCTGAGACGTATGAAATGCAAGGTGGTGCTTTTTGAACTACTTTGCCACTAAGGATTTATTCTTGGAAACATTTTTCACGAGCCTGTAACCGGGGAAAGGAATAGTCTGGAGAATTTCCTAACCTATTTCTGCATTGCTAATATGCATGAAATATGAAGGCCAAACGGAATAAATATTTGTCAACGCAAGCTGGAATATTCAGGCAGTCAGGCAGCTACTACAGGCAATTAGATTGCAGGAGTCAAAGGTGCAAACCCATCCTAAATCCCCTTAAGAAAACATTCTCTGCTTAAGGGAAGCACGAGCTGGGTATTTTATATTTCCAGATAATTACGAGCCTAACCACTGCGGTTTACTGCTCAGCAATGGATTAAAGCCTCCGAATTTCAGGGTGGGTTGTGCCCTGTCAGCAGACCTCAGCAAATAGATCAGCCGTTGATGCAGGGACATCAAGTTCGGGTCATGCTCTAAAACCACAGGCTCTGGTGAAACTCTCATTTTCTGCCCACGCTGCTTAACCTGGAGTCATCAGGAGTTGGTTTTCCTGCTCCAATTTCATTATGTGCGTGAGGTAACCTAAGGAAGGCAGTGGCTGCGATACTGTCAACACAATTAAAACCATATCATCAGCAAACACCTTCACCAGAGGGACAGTCACACTGCATTTTTGGCATCTCATTTAAATGTCCCTGCCCTTTCTACAGGCTGCATAGAGGATAATCAGGGATGCTTCAAAGGAATATTCACCTGAGATTCAGCTCCTAATGTAGAGAGCTCGAATGCCTAATTTGGGCATGTCCTTTAAATGCATAATCCACCTGTGAGTATTCGCTACCCACAGGCTCTTCAATGCAAGCACTTTACAGGCACAACGCTCAGTGAGGAGCATGAATTAGGAGGCAAATCTGATCAACCGCTTTACCACAGCAAACACAGTTCACGCGGGTTTATTCTGGGACTGTAACAGTGGCTGTACTCAGCCAGATCAAAACCTCATTTAATTCTGCATGCCACCTCTATCAGAGACACCCAGGGAGCTGCTGGTGCTTGACAAGATGACCAGCAGATGATGATAATCCCCCTGCCTTCCATATATCCACCCATATATCCCCAAGATCCACCCTGTACCATGTTATTATGGTTTTACAGAGCAAGCCACTTCATTTCACCACCACCATTCCCTTCTTCAATCTCTTTTA
This sequence comes from Mesitornis unicolor, assembly GCF_000695765.1. Lineage (NCBI taxonomy): Eukaryota > Metazoa > Chordata > Aves > Mesitornithiformes > Mesitornithidae > Mesitornis > Mesitornis unicolor. Next base: position 15,460 of record NW_010172799.1, on the reverse strand, counting down.
CCAGTGTCTTGTGAGGTGCCCTAAAGGTGAGTGTAGCTCACTGCCCAACACATAGGCTCTTAGGCACAACACTGACTCTACTTGGTCTAAAAGAAAAGATTTTTACTAGAGAAGTCTTAATTTTTTGAGTAGTTATTTGTCTTCATGCTCTGGTCTGGTTTTTTTCTTGTTAGTGTACAGAGCTTTCAGATGTAAAGGTAAACGAAGAATTTCAAAGCAAGGAGTAATACATTTAGTGATCTGGCAATAGCAACTGTTAGCACACAGCTGCCTTCTTGCATCTACAGATCTCAACATGTGGAAAAGGAAAGGTTCAAGGTCAGGTTCGGGTAGTCCTACTGCCCAAGAATGCATCAATTGGACAATTCTGCTGATAATATTACGTACATTTGATTTAGTGATAGCTTAGGATCAGGACTAATGTTGTTCCAGAAGAGTTTAGGACATCAAACAGGAACTTTGGGTGGATGTTTGTGCTTCTCCATGCACATTTTGGTAGATGTGCTGAATGCTAGCAAAAATTATTAGATTACTTCCTTTACAGAAAACTAAGTATAAATGAATCTGCCCTTGTGCTGCATACTTAGTAATGAATATATTTAATTTTACTTAATTTTTTGAGTAGTTTTTTGACTTCGGGTTAGTCAAATGAGGGGAACCTGTAGGCAGTGCACATTTGGCCTCCTCTCTGTCAAAGTTGCATGTTGTGTATGGAGGCAGTGTACCAAACTGCAGTGGTGATGCCATTGAAATGCACACTTGTTTGTAAGAACCGGCCAGCAGTCACAGAGCTCACTACACCAGGACCATCAAACAAGCATCAACAGACAGAGCTTCCAGTGTTTGAAATCTCAGGCTGCGTTTGATTGCAATCTGAACCTCAAAAGTTCTCTGTGACCAGATAAAACTCCTAATCAAGGGTTCTGGAACCCTGAAAGTGCTGTTTACCCTGGTCAACTTAGCTGGGCAAGTCCTCAGCAGCTGCAAACAGACTTCACTGAAGCTGAGTATTATATACTGATTTACAACAGTTTAAGAACTTGATCGATCTTGGACTTTATTGGTAAAAATGTATTTCCTCTGGATGGAATTTGAATTTGCCAACTTTGGGGAAAACTCCTAGGGTTATGTTATTAACAAGAATCCACTTCTAGCACAATCACACCGAGTCACCACCACAGTCTTTATAGTTTGTATCAGCACCTTTTGGAATGCACTCCCCATATCCATCTCAACATGAATTCTTCTTCTCACAAAAAGGAACAAAGTTAGTCAGACAGATGAAGCAGGAATCCTAAGCCAGGGAATAGGAGAAGAAAAATTGAAATCTTAAATTTCTTACCATAAACATTCAGCAATGAGCTTCTGTTGCACAGGAATCATTTGAGCTACCTTTGGAGTGAAATGTCGCCTAAATCAAGTTCTGCTCAGGTGTTGGGAGCAACGTTGTCAACGTTTAGAGAAAGCGGTGAACAAGGATTCCTCAGTTCTCACCTTCATTGAAATAGAGAAATAGAGTCACACAACTTACTCAGACCTCGATTTCATTAGGTAAAATTGATATTTTACAGCATTTCATGAGGCTCCATTAAACATAGACTATTGCAAATAGAGCTAATATGGACCAGAGGGGGTGAGGGGTGGGGTGCCACAAAGTTATTTCCCTACTCAGAGGGGAAAATAGCTGTGTTATACTCTGGTTCTTGGAGAAAACAGGCGCAAAGGGTATGGTTTGTATTTAGTATAATATGAAACAAGGATGAAATCACATGTATTTTTAATTCTTGTGGTTTATTTACCAAATGAATATATTTTCTTAAGTTCTCATGTGATAAAATTATAGAACAAGAGTCAAGATGCAAATATGTAATTGCAAATATGTTATTGCCACTCTCTGATCGTGCTGATCACCAGAGAGTACCACTTACTGTTTCTGTAAAGCTGCTGTAGTTCTCAGAGAGAGTGGAGAGCTTCTAAATTTGTTTTTCAGCCAGTTTTCTCCAGCATCTTCATTGGCGACTTGAGAAACACAAAGAACCCCTACTGGAGGAGCTACAAAAATCCATTCCTTTTCCAAAAGGCACATTAAAAAGTAGCACATTACCCCCACCTCCCACCACATACACACAGACAGAAGAAAAAAAATTATATTAAACACTAAATTACTGATACTGACTTGGTAAGAATTAACTAAATTGTGCTAGAAAACGAGTGCCAGCAATGAGGGAAGAGAGATATAATTCAAAGTTAGATTGCAAAAGAGAGAACGCTTGTGAGGAGGAGTGATTGAATGCAGCAATAAAGAGAGAACTGAGACAATAACTGGAGGCTGTGTAGCTGGACACGTTTAAAGCAAAAATAGAGTCATTCTCAATATGAACATAAAAATGGGAGTGGAGGGTGTGGGAGTCCATTGCAGCAAATGTCCAATATAAATCGTATCATAAAAGCAAAGCATCTGGGTTTTACGGTGCAAACTTTGAACAGTAAAGGTCTGAGCGGGGCAGTCCTGGGTCTGAGCATCAGCCTGCTGGTTCAAGAGCTCTCTGTCTGTATGAGAATCATAAACTCCAGAAGACATCACTTACAGATACCTGCTCACAAGTGGGGAACAGCTCTGACAAAGACAGCCCTGGATAAGTCATCTCAGGTTGTACACAAATAATAACCCATCGAATACCGGGGCGTTTCCAAAAGTTGCAGTTCATTTCTGGTGGACACCAGGGTCAAACGAACAACTCGTTATTTCCAGCGATTTCTATCTCTAATTGCAGTTTACCTTTGGTTCTGTTTGACACAACTCTGCTACTCTGGAGCTTTTTCTGGTTTTTCTCTTTGCTTTCTGAACACTTTGTGTGAGTATTTACTTATTGAAAAGGCAGAATAACTCTTCTGATGAGAAACCCAAGTCACACTGCACAGTTCTATTTTTCTAGTGAATACATAGAGCTTTTTAAAGCTAATTTCCAAGTCAAAAGGTTCAAATATGAATTCGGCTTTTGCTTTCTCTCAGTATCTGTGAGAAAAAAAGGTCATTCTAAGAAAGGTCTCCCACTAAAATTGGGGTATTTATGGATTACAAAGTCAAACAGTTCGTATGAACAGAGTTGCAGCATGTTTTGTAAAACTCAAAACAACTAAAAGACCCACAGAAAGTAAGTGGAATAATTTGTCTGCCTCTTTCATATGTCCATGTAAGTGGACATAGATGTTGAAAAATGTAGAGTTCTACCTCATATACAGCTCCTCAAGCTTCCATCCTTCATTCCATTCTCTTTGACCATCTTTCTCCGCCAGTATCTTCTCACTTCTTTTGTTCCCTTAGTACATGGTGATGGAGAGACTTCCTTTTCTCCTTCTCCTATGCCTATAATTAGGAAAATTCCATATAATATTTCAGAAGGATCATCACTCACAATGTAAGGAGCTCAAACCACCTCAAAATTTCATTACCTAAGACTTCATTTTTGCCTGGAAGAATCTTTGCTGTGATAGTCCCTAACTGGAAATACAACCAAGCTGGAAAATACCTGCTGAAAACTAGGCATGCAACAAAACTCACCAAGCACTGGAACCAGACTAAGGGAGGTGGTAGATTCTCTGTGACTTGAACATTCAAATCAAGGTGAAAGATATAGCAGGATCTCTGACACAGTTTGTGATCCCAATGGGAGAGTTAATGGGTGACACTCCGCTGCCTACATTATCCAGGAGGTAAGGTTAGCTGGACATCATAGGTACTTGGGGACACAAAATGTGCACGTTTTCACTCTAACCAAGCTTTCCGTCATGTTATACAAATAGGCTACGACATATTATTGGACTATAATGTGAAATACTCTCTTCTGTTGTTCTTTGGTGCAGTATCTTCTGCTTTGAGACCTTACAAGATGAGACTTCTTTGAATTGCAGTCCATTGTGTGCGCTATGGGGCATCGTGGGTCTGATGCAGAGCCCACTGAAATGAGCATCACTCATTAACTGAGAGAGTCTAAAGCCTTACTTCATCTTTCTTATGTATAGTCTTAATAAGCATCTTCTGAAGACGATGTATTTGTATGTGCACAGACATGCACACAGATGTATGTACTCCTGGTCTAGTAAAAGATGTTCCTACCAGCTTCATTACCAAAGCCAGCATATCATTAAGACAAAATAAAATAGAGATGAAGAGGGAGATGGGAATGGCATACACCAGAGTGGACTCCCAAATTGGGATGGCATCGTGGCATCTCTATCACAATTTTTACAGACTAGCTTAAGAGGGGGATCTCCTGGAAGATGGCTCATTATATAGCTGGATTCCTTTACAGATGGACCAGAGGATGTGGGTGAAGGATGTTGAAGCATACAGGAAGGTGTCTTGGAAATAAGAATAAGATTATTACGTCTGTTAACCTACCTGGTTTGTTGTCAGGGAACCCTGATCCAAAGAGCTAGATGCATGTTATGAAGAAAAAGCAGGCAGTGTAATCTCTTTTGCCCTTCTGAGGTATTGTAACAGGGTTTCTGAGTGTTACATTATCGACCCATCAACACCTATTCAACACTAACTCCAGCAGAAATATGCTGGAGAAAGATGTGGTCACGTCTGCCACTACAGATTTCCAGTTTGAGGCATAGCTGATTAGTGTAGAGTTGATAATGAAAAAGAGGAGTGCATCAAGAGTATTTCCTTACGTCTGGTTTTTTTGCCTTCCATTAACAGACAGTTCAGGATCATAGGGTGCTCAGATAAGCAAAAACCACATCAAAAATAGCCAGGTTAAAAAAAAACCTGTACAATTTTCACCGTAGCTGTCAGCCTGCAGCTATTATAAATGAGTAATTTATAAGTGTGTAATTTACAGAATGTGTATGGAGGCACATTTAATGCTGATACAAAGACAGCTTGGATGTGTAATGAGGTTTTTATAGCATATTGTGCTAGATTTAATGCAGGCATGGAGGTATAGCTTCCTCAGCAATCACTAAGGGTTGGTTGAGGGTGTTTTCTTTCTTTTGATTGTAAGTCTGAAAAATGTGCATTTAAATAGGACCCTGGGTAAATTTACATAATTATTTCAAATCTGTCAATGTCTATTCTTTGGGCATGATCACTCTGTAATGTATGGAGGTTACATTAGTTATGAGAGGAGGTTTTTTTAAACTGTCACAATGCCACCAAGATGAGAAAACTAATCCTGTGTTTAATGCATGGCTGGATCCTTCTGGAAAATGATGAGAGGCATCCTAGGGAGAAAAGTCTACTTAACATAAAATACATTTTCACTGTATTTCTTCTCCTTTTTTGTAATATATTTATTTTTTCAAGCACATTTGCATGAAAACAGGATCTCTGGCTCAGGAAGCCCTTTCCTTCTGTTTTCCTCACCACCACTTGGTGTTTTAACATCCCCTTGTGGTGACCAGGGTCAACACTTGCACACATTCTGAATCTCTCAAGCAGACTCACCGATTTCCTTGAAGCAATCCACTATGGCACAGTGCAGCACATGCGTACGTGTTGCGAGACCGGGGTTCAGATGATTATTTCCAGATGAGTGTGTGCTGTAAAGGAAGCGGTGGAACCAGCACTCCTGGAAGAAGGGGATTTCAAGGTTATATCACCCAGCAATTGCTTTCCCTGGAAGAGCGCGGGTGCAATTTTTGTCAGTGGATCCCAGGAGAAGTTAACACGACACAGCCTCAGAGGGAACCTGGTGTCGTGGTTTAGGGCTGGGCTGGCCACTAAACCCTGGCCAGATGCTCTCTGTGAACCCCTCTGCCCTCCCCAGAAGGGAAGAGAAAAGAGAAGAAGGGAGAGAGACTTTACGGGTTGGGAAAGAAAACAACAGGTTTAATGAAACAATAATACTGATACTACAGGATAATGATGGACATAGGAAAACAATGGAATATATACAGACATGTACAAATATAGATACAAAACCAAGATAAAATCCTCCCCCAATGACGATGACGGCACCAGAGGCTCTGGGAGCACTGGAAAAGTCCCAATGCAGACCCAGCAGCAGTGGGAGCTGATGCAGGAACACAGGGCTCAGGATCAGAGGCAGGGGGGGGCGAGGG
>NW_010172799.1:0-9357 GCF_000695765.1 Mesitornis unicolor | reverse complement strand
GCTCAGGATCAGAGGCAGGCGAAGCAGCAGGGTCTGCTGGGCCTTGGGCCATTGCAGGGGTGGAGAGGGAAGGAAGGGTCCAAGCTGGAAGGGTCCAGACCCTGGTGATCCCTGGGCTTTGCACTGAGTGTGGCGTGTGTGGGATGCAATCCCTGGTTGGGCAGGTTTGGGTCTGCTCCTCCTGTAGGTGCAGACACAGCACCCATGGTGAGACAGTGGCCTTGAGCTTATCATTCTAGTAGCACATACTGGAAAACCATGGTGCTGGTTTTCAGCAATTTCAGCCACTTAGGAGAGACTGAGCTGGAAAGTGAAATCACTGAATAGAAAATTAGTTCTGTTGAGCTCAAACCAGGACACCTGAGAAAGACAAGAGCAGTGGTCTCACATGCAGACCCTGAAGGGATTTCCTCCTTGGGATGATGCTGACCAAGCTGACAAAGTGGAAATGATTTATGTCTCTGTGGTATGAGCTGTGACTCCGGTTTTTACTGAAGGTCTCATTTTTAGCTGAATCCACAGGCCAAATTTTGGTACAGTGTCCTTGACCTCAAAGACCACTGTAGCTGTTGGATCAAAACTGTCAGCTTTTCCAGTGCTCTTCTGTCATGAACATAATAACAGAAGTGTAAACCCGTTTATGAGGCACATTGACAATTTTAAGTCTATTTCCTCTTCATTCAGAAGTGACATTTTCCATAGGAAATCACATCTGTTTACATTTTGCGCTGAATAAGGAGAGATGACTGCTTGTTTTCACACACGTCTGAACAAAAATTTGATAAATGGGCTGCATATTCCCATGTGCTGGAGTATTTTACCTTGGTGGTTGAAGGTCCCAGTGCAGTGGCATAAGACATCGTATGTCAGTAAGTAACCATTTCCCAGGTTACCAAACCAACAGAAATTTAGGGGGAAAAACAAAAGAAGAATAATCAAGCTTACCTTATTGGCACATCAAGATGAAATTTGAAGAGGAGCTGCTTGTGTTCCTCGGAGGGGTCGTTCTCATTTGGATCATTATCACCAGAAGTAGCAGCCGTTTTTTGGCCCTGGAACAAATACACAAATACTTCTGACAGCCAGATACTGCTCCAGGTCAGGTATAGAGCTGGAGAGAATAACGTGAAACTTGGCAGCTTCATTGCATTGCAGTGCACACAAAGCACCTTCTGATTCCCAGTCTACAGGATTCAAAACCTCAAAGTGAAATCCAGCCTAAACCGCTGAGTTTCATGTGTTTCTGGGTTTAGCTGAGGCCTTTATACGCAGTTTCCAGCTAGATTCATGTCAGGCCATCATTTCCCAAGTAAAGCTTAGCCAGGGACTCCCAGGATTTCAGTGAATCTTTAAATAGGCCCTGACCTGTGGTTAAGATTCCCCATGCAATTTGGAATCGGATGAGTTTTCGTTGTGTGGTGTGAGGCTTTGCTGAGGATCCTTTCTGCAGCACTTCCTGCATACACACGCATTCCTCATTCCGTTCTGTTCTGGATAAATGGCAATAAATACTGCGATCATTTTATGAACACTTAGACCCTGTCGCCTTCCCTCATGTCTTCATATCTGGCAGGTAAGACATGGCCTGGTTTCCACACGTTGCAAACACAACTGGAACCTGACAAATAAAGAGATGCAAAGGTATGAAAAGAAAACATATTTTGATTGGATACTACAACTAAGTAAACATAACATGTAATTTATCAAAAACATAAATACAGGCGATGCCAACGTGTCCTTTCCTCTAGAATGATGTATTTTACCACAGGGATCTTTTAGATTTCTCACTTGGTGCCAAAGTAAGTTTAATACCTCTCTAATCTACAACACATGGGTCTTACGGCATTACACATTATTTGCATCACCAATGAAACAGCTCATTAATCAAGCGTGCCACCATAACCTCCAACAATAAAAACCGAAAAATATGCTTTTAAAAATATTTTAAGTGGAATTATTTGCTTGAAGTGTTCTCTTTTGGTACAGTCACCATCTGTTCATTTTAACACTGGTCAAACATACTTACAATTATAATAAGTCGTGGTTTAATTGAAGTATTTACTGGAATTAAAAAACACTCTGTGAATATATTTATTTTCAAATTATCCAATGTGGTTTTGTTTGGGTTTCTTCTTCATCAGAATAACTGCAAGTTTAGAATAGGATCATTGAGAAGTAACTAAGATCCGTTCTTTGTGTCATTATATGATGCTTTACTCAAGATTTGTCAGTCTGTAGCAGGGTTTATTAGAAATGAGAATTAAATTTGTGTACAAATAGATCATTTTCTCTATAAAATCTCATAGACCATAATGTGAAATATGTATAAAGTGTAACCTCATATACTAATACGTGTGAAGCAGGAAAATCTATGCACTATTCAGAATTCTCGGTGCAGCCTTTGGCTTGTAGCAGTCTCAGAGTTCGAAAACAGGCACAAAAATCATTTCAGATACAGAATTTATCAGCATTTTAGCATAAAACATATCAGCTTAAAAAACCAAATATGTTCTCTTAACCAGTCAAGGACAAGAGATCTGAATTCTGCTTCATTACTGCTACATGAAATGGATACTTAAATAATCATTTTGCATACATTTACATTAATCTGTCTGGATGAACATGGGGCTTGTTGGTCTCCATTCAGAAAACAGAATTTATCCCTTTATCTCCCCGATTTCATCCCAGTATTCAAACAGGGCCTGAATCCAAATGAACTGGAACGTAGAGTTGGCTTTGTGTAACCCAATGAGAAAAGGAGGCTAAGAGCAAACATTTTCTTACCGGGAACAGTTTGCCAAACCAAAGATACCGTTATCTTCGTCACAGGTACCAGTCACTAGTCATAAAAGTAAATCCAAAGGGACAGGGCTGATAAGAATGGGAGAGGAGATTTACGTGTGAGAATAAGTCTGTGAACAGCCACGAACACAAAATATTCAATATTTTCATTTTCACAACCGCAATCTCTTTATTTTAGCCTCCTGCCTGCAAAACAGGCACACCACCACCGTGCTGCTTAGGGTGATGTGAGACCAAAACATCCAGGAGGCACTTTCAGACCCTACAGTGAAAGGCACCATAAAATCACGGTGTTTATTAGGAAACACATCCCATTAAAACTTCCCAACACTTCCCATTAAAGTTATTATGTTGAAAACAAAACACTGCTCACATTAAGGAAGGCCAAGCCAGTTTCAGCACAACTGAGACCTGACCTTAAATTTCATTCAGCGCTCATAGGGACTCTTAAACTTGCAGAAAATGGTTCAAGAACCTGTTTTTACTGATTTCAGATGTTACCAAACCAAGGGTGTCTTACAGATGTGCTCTGCTTTAGGAGGGTTTCCAGCAAAACCAGTCACTCGCATAAACTGAGGCAAGTACTTCACTTTTCGTAGACTCAGAGTCTGGATTTTTTACCATTGCTCTGAACCATTGCTCTGAACCTGTTAATGATAACAAAATCCTGCTGACCTTAAAGAAAAGATCTTTTCCCAGTAGGCTTTATTAATTATTTTCATCAAAATTCATCAAAAAGCATATTTTCCAAAACATCAGAACAGGTATATTGTAAATATATATATATAATATAAATATAATATAAATTTGCACTAGGTGTCTGCCTAATGTAAATTTTCACTGGCTGCCATGCTGTCCAATTATTATGGAAAAATAATGTACTCCCAAAGAGCACCATATTTTTAACCTCTGGGTTCTGATGACACGCACAAGCAGTTGGAGTAATATTGTCACCAGCACCCCTTGATGAAAAATATTTCTATTTAACACAGCTGGGTGCAGTTTGGTCTCTCTTTCTATTGTAAATATAATGCAGAATATCACACGAGAGTCACTAAATTTTATAGCTCTTCATGCAAACCTGTACAATCCCCCTAATGGCCCCTCATAAATCTGGAATGTTTTGCTATTTCTTCCCCTTCTCAAGTATGCAGGCTGAGTGAATTTCTTTTAAAACACTTTATTTAGTTGTATAGATCTTTCTCTCCACCGCTGTCAGTCAAGTTACCATTGAGGTGAAGGTTCAGTACTGGTCACTGTGCATAGCAGGAGAGCAAAACCTGCAGACAATATTTGCCATCAGCAAGGGGTAGAGTTGGGCTGCCTGCTTAACAGATGCTTCGTAAATTAAATAAGGCAAAAAGGAACGAGCACAGTGCTTCAGAAAACCAGTCCCTGGCAGCTTGGATTGAAACAGAAAGTGTGGGAAACTGAAAACACTGTAAGTTTTTCTATTGTTTCTCAATAACAATAAAACACTCAATAAAATTCCCACTATATAGAAAAAAAAATATTTCCCACAAGAGTTGGTGGCACTTTCTGATCAAATCGTGAGGGTTTTTTTACATCAGAAAATGCCAGCCCAACAAAACATTGCAGGAATATAATATGAATTTCCATGCACTTTGACCAGAACACATGGAAGGTGATCATGGGTCAAGGCAAGGTAAGGGCTGCTAACAGCTCCATTTTCTCATTGCAAGAATGAATTGTGCCATCTGTTTTTCTCCAAATAATCTCTTCCTTAGAATTTCTGCTTTTCTGACTGCTCAGGACTCCATACCAGCAGAGGACACTCATTACGAGCTGGCTTCACCTGACCCTTCATGATGAGGACCAGCCAGAGACCTCCTGTGAGGGCTGAGGAAAGCCTGGTTTTGTTCCTCTGAGCCATACAGCTCAGCCCACCCCATGTTTTGCACTGGAGATCTGTTCTGTTCTTCTGGAGGAATTCACACCCTCTGGCTCCAACAGACCCCAGCAGGGGACACAGGCACTTTGCTGGAAGGAGCTGAGGGTTGACTGTAGTTGTTTCTAAGGCAGATAGATGAGTTAGGTGATGATACACTGCCAGGGCAAACATTTGTGTCCTAGTGCTCCCAAAACCTACCTGCGGGCCTCTGAACATGGCCCTGTCTTCAAAGCACCTGAACGAGATGAGTTTGGGTTTGAGTGCAGGCTCTGTTTAGTCATTCCTGCGTCTGTTCATACAGATCATCCCCAAGGAGTGTTCCCTGTGGAAAAAATCATTAAGAAATTATTAGAATTACTGAGAAAATATTACTATTACTATTACGTTAAAATATTAAATTATTAAAAATTACTATCTTACCCCTTTCTTCTAAAGTTTCTGGCTCTCCTTTTTGTCTGTTTACCTGCCACAGGGCACTACTGAGAAAGAGTCAGGCCCCACTCTCTTGACACCTGCCCTTGGGATGTTTAAAAGCATTGATACAATCCCCTTCCAGTCTTCTCCAGGCCAAACAGACCCGGCTCTCTCAGCCTTTCCTCATAAGAGAGATGCTCCAATCCCCTCATCAACTCTGTAGCCCTCCACTGGGCTCTCTGCAGTAGAAAACACGGCTCCAGGAAAGCACATCTCTAGGCAGATCTGACTCTAATTACTGCACCACCACCTGCTGCTTGCTTCAGGCTTTCCCAGTAGTTTCAGGTTCAAGAAACACCCTGTTTTCTTCTTCCCTGTCTGTTCTGTTGTTGGAGGTATTAAAAACTCGTCATAGAGTATCGAGTCATACAGTCATACACTGCTGAAACGATTGCAGCTGATTTTATACCTCTGGTACTTGGAATTACAGGCAGATAATATAAAGAAGCAATCCAAACAAGCCCTTCGATCAACTGCAATGCCACCTTGTCAGCAGTTACAGCACACAAGTAACTCTATTTCACCGTGATTTTTGTAGAGCTGTAGAAAATAGACTTGGAAGATCAAGAAGCAATCTAATCTACCCTTCTCACAGCAAGATCAACCACATCTAAGCCACCCATCACCTTTTCTTTGACTTCCTTAAATCCCAGCTGGATGGATTTCACATCACCTGAACCACACATTGATAAGAAAGTGCCAGTTCTGGGGTTTTTTTCCCCTTTTCTCTCTTGCTGTTCAAGCAAGTTCACAGCTGTTTGCCCTAAGTGCAGGGACATGATACCACTGTTGTACTCTTAGGCAGCTGTCATAAATTAGGATATTTTCCTCCCATACTCCAGATGACCGGGTTAAAGAGAGTTGAAGTGACATTTAAGAAGCTGCTTTCTTGAAGACAAAAGTAATTTAATGCCTCGGAAAGCATCCTGTTTGGCTGGAAAACTTCGCTTATCCAAAGCAGTTCTTCTTGCTCCCACCTAGAAGAGGGAAGCCTGAACTTGAGCTGTGCTGTTTGAAATGTGTGTCAGTATTGTGACTGTATCCCAGCCTACTCATAAAACCTCTTGATCTCACACCCTTGACATTTGATCAACACTTACCCTGTCAAGACAATGAGACTGCTCCTCATCTCTCTCTGGGTACCAAATATTTACATGTAGCCCTACACAGCTGTTTCCCAATTAATCTGGGGCTCCATGTCCTTTGGTAGCAGTATTTTTTGGGAAGGAGAGAAAGTTTAGTAATGTGCTCCATGGACTCCTTTCAACATGAGACATTACTACTCTTACCTCTACTCCACTGTGATAAACTCTCCCAAAAATCACTCAATCTGCTCCTTCCATCACCAAAATTCCCTTCTGTCTCAGCAATATCCTGTGAAACTTCAGTCCTGTTTTCAGCCATCACCGTTAGTCTTCATCGCTCATATTTTAATTGTTCAAAACATTTGTTCTGTAAGGAGGGGTGGATCTCACCCACAAATAAGATAAATCTGCCCTTTCTCCTACCAGTGTATCACATTTTGCCGCCTTCATAATTCCTGTATCCAGTACCAGTCGTTATCTGGGACTTTAGAGGGAAGCTCCCCACTGGAGAAGAGAAAAATTACATGGGGTCTGATGATCTGTTTGTGTACATTTGGTAAATAAGGTTCACAGAATCCATGCTTCACAGCATGACAGGAGTTGGAAGGGCCCTGGAAAGCTCCCCCAGTGCAACCCCTGCCACAGCAGGATCACCAGAGCAGTCACACAGGAACACGGCCAGGGCTTTGGGTGTCTCCACACAAGGAGACTCCACAACCTCTCTGGGCAGCCTGGGCCATGCTCCATAACCCTCACACTCACAAACTTTGGCCTCATCTTCAGCTTGAACCTCCTGTGCTCCAGCTTGGGACCATTGCCCCTTGTCCTGGCATTGGCCATCCCAGAGCAGAGCCTGGCTCCTTCCTCCTGACACTGCCCTTTCCCAATGGATCCCCAGGAATGAGGGCACCCCTCAGGCTCCTCTGCTCCAAGCTCAAGAGCCCCAGCTCCCTCAGCCGCTCCTCAGCAGGAGATGCTCCACTCCCTCCAGCATCTCTGTGGCCCTGCTGGACTCTTTCAAGCAGTTCCTGTCCTTCTGGAGCTGAGGGCCCAGCACTGGACACAAGATTGCAGCTGTGGTGTGAGCAGGGCAGAGCAGAGGGGCAGGAGAACCTCTCTGCCCTACACCCACCCCTTCTCATCCAGCCCAGGATGGCGTTGGCCTTCTTGGCTCAAGGGCACATTGCTGGCTCATGGGCATTGCTGCCACCAACACCCCCAGGTCCATATAAAGCTGCTTACGAACCTCAGCCCAGTTCTACCCTCTGGCATCAAGGACACATTTCTTTCTCAGTGTTTCAGTTAACTATCGTTACCCAAAACTAAGACACACTATTTCAGTCACTGGGCAAGCGTGGTGAGCTGCACCTCTGCACTATGCCAAAATACATCCATTTCTCTCCTTGTTTGTTAGCTCTTTGGTTTTTCTGTGCCAGCTCAGGACCCATTAAGGCCATATATTTTAACAATGATTACTTTACAATCAAATACACAATGCATGAATTCATGGTGGCCAAACCCAAATACATTCTCAAAATGCTAACGCTTGGGGAAATAGTCCAGAGGGGTTTTTTGCCATAATATTTATTATAGCAATACCATAGATCCTGCTAGCAAAACAACTGCTGTGTCAGCATGTTCTGGAAAAAATAATAAAAGGGACTATAAATAAAATACATAAATTTAATTAAAGATTAAATCTTTAGGCAGAAAGCCCTTCTTAAAATGGACTACAAACATGGTTTTTGTTGTTTTATCTTTGTGATGTATCTTGTTTCTCTCTTCAATTTATATTTTATTACCCTTGCTGCTTATTTACAAACACAGTAATTATTCAAAAGATAAATGGGTGGATTTGCAAAATGACTGGATACAAAGCTATTTCTCTAATAAGCAGTCCAGTCCCTGCTATAATAATTCTACAGAAACCCACCACAGAGGCAGCCAGGTCAAAAAAGTGAATCTCCTACATTTTTTATTTGCTGCTTTAAACCGGATTTTTTTTTCAGTTTTGAAAGCAAGATAAATTCTTGTTCTTGGCATACACAAAGTGTACCATTTAATAAACAAACCAGAAACATTTAAACATAAATTGTTGTTTTAATAGAACAGCTCATAATGTTGAAATGCCTTGTTTCAGCATCACTTTGTGTCCTAATCCCATTCTTTTCTGCACGTTCCTGTGAAAGGTCTGTATCTACACTTAGGATGGGGCACGTAACTACGCATGATCAAAGATGCTGTTTGCACAGATATCCTTCAATGGAATTGCAATGCTTTTAGGTATGTGGTGGAAAACTTTTAGGATGCTGTCATCCAATTTGAAATGCTTGCTTTTCGGAAGACAGCCTGCACCGTAGGCAGCTAAATACAGGATATTTGGGGTCTCTGAATAGCATGGTATAGGAATCCATGGTAGCTACAGATTAGGTTCTTACCTAAGGCAGGTGATGTGTTTTGCCTTCCAGAGATGTCTCGCTAGGCTCTAGAAGCTGTAGAGGACACAGAAGGAGCCAGGGGCAGAGATAGTAGCCTTAATTTTCAGCTAAAAAGTAAGGACAAAAGAAAAAGACAGGGTGGTTTATATTCTGATCCCAATGTCAAAAAGAAGGGTATCCTGCAAAAATTCGACACCAGCCCACTGATGGGTGTTAACATTGCTGTGGGGAATCTGAGCCTGAGATTAGCACCTGAGCAACAGCAGGCGCTCAGTGAGCTGGATTCACGTTCTGACATCCATGGAGAGGTTAATGGAGCATTTGTAGCTCAGCATCTACAAATACCCCAGAGATTTCAGCAGGCATTGACTCACTGACCTGTCAGCGGGCAGGTGTGGGCAGCAGCAAGGGAACAAGGCCCTTATTTCACCGCTTGCCTTGAGGGAGATGACTAGGTAATGCAAGAGGCCTGCAAAGTCCTCATCTCCTATTTCTCTTCACCTACACTGATTGCTAGGGTCGAGAAGGACAACTGTGCATCTGAGACCGGTGTTTTCTTACCAAGTCTTGTTCTCTCTTCCAGGGCTTTGATTTCAATATGACACTCCAGAAGGGAGAGACACCCTGCAGAAAGACCTGGACAGAG
>NW_010172798.1:586-802 GCF_000695765.1 Mesitornis unicolor | reverse complement strand
AGTTGTGTTGTGTGGCACGTTGTGTTGCATGCCAAGTTGTGTCACACAGTGTTGTGTGGTGTGGTCACGTGGTGTTGCGTGTTGTGCAGCCCATAGGGTTGCAGGTTGTGCTGTGTCACACGGGGTTGTGGGTTGTGTCATTTGTCAGGCACAGGGTTGTGAGTTGTGTTGTGTGGCACGTTGTGTTGCACGTCAGGTCATGTCACACAGTGTTGT
>NW_010172798.1:0-352 GCF_000695765.1 Mesitornis unicolor | reverse complement strand
GTGTGTTGTGTGTTGTGTGGTGTGGTTACGTGGTGTTGCGTGTTGTGCAGCCCATGGGGTTGTGGGCTGTGTCATGTGTCAGGCACAGGGTTGTGAGTTGTGTTGTGTGGCACGTTGTGTTGCACATCAGGTTGTGTCACACGGTGTTGTGGGTTGTGTAGTGTGGTCACGTGGTGGTGTGCAGCCCATGGGGTTGCAGGTTGTGCTGTGTCACACGGGGTCTTGGGCTGTGTCATTTGTCAGGCACAGGGTTGTGAGTTGTGTTGTGTGGCAAGTTGTGTTGCACCTCGGGTTGTGCCACATGGTGTTGTGGGTTGTGTTGTGTGTCAGGCACAGGGTTGTGGGTTGTGTT
>NW_010172797.1:2533-12179 GCF_000695765.1 Mesitornis unicolor | reverse complement strand
CCTCCCCTTTCTGGCCACATTCTATAAAAAAACAGAGAGGCCCAAGGTTTGCGCGGGCTTTTCCTGGCTTCCTGGGCTGCTTTCTGTCGCATCTCGGGATGGCTGGGGCTACCTCCATGTGCTCGGCAGCATCCACCACCATTTGCTTCTGGCACCGCTGCAGTCCCTGGTGACGAGTCACAGCAGTCGCAGCGGCCCCGAGGGGACACTTCCACTCAGGACTACTGGGATTGGGTTTTGTATATAGTTTAAATATCCTTCGTCTCTTATTAATTCCCTTTTCCTTTCCCCTGTTGTTTTTCATTGAACTTGTTACAATCTTAAGTTCCAAGCTTGTGCGAAGCATCTTTTTCTCTATTCCCTCTTTTTTTAATCCTCCCCCGGGAGGGTAGGGGACAATAGAGAATCCTGCTCTCTGAGCCTTAAATGACACCAACCGCAAAGCTCCCTTTGTTAGCACAATCCTCAATTCCTACCCATAATCCTTCAACTTGCTCATGGCTATTCTTTAGGAACAACTCTTCACACTCCATCCATTTCT
Source organism: Mesitornis unicolor (assembly GCF_000695765.1). Lineage (NCBI taxonomy): Eukaryota > Metazoa > Chordata > Aves > Mesitornithiformes > Mesitornithidae > Mesitornis > Mesitornis unicolor. Next base: position 11,638 of record NW_010172797.1, on the reverse strand, counting down.
TAACATAAAGGTCAACACCTCCACCCCTCCTTCGTCTCCTGTCCCTTCTGAACAGCTTGTAGCCATCAATAGCCACACTCCAGTCATGGGATTAATCTCACCAAGTTTCAGTAGTGGCCACTATGTCATAGCTTTCCTGTAGCCTGATAGCTTCCAACTCCTCCTGTTTGTTGCCCATGCTGCATGCATTCGTGTAGAGGCATTTCAGCTGTGCTGCCAGCTGTGTCAACTTCTTAGATGGATGCCCCTTCTTTTCCCCAAGGTTTTTTGTGGAAGCTAGCCTGTTGGCTCCTATCACCTCAGGAGCCTCTGGCTTGTCTGTGTAAGTCTCTGCCTGTGCTACAGCACCCACTGCATGCCTCAGGGCAACAGTCTGAAGGATCTTTCTATCACCCCATCCCTCCAACCTTGGTATGTCATCTTGCCACTTGTCACAGACAATCTTGATATCGTTATCCCTGTCCCCCTTCATATCTAGTTTAAAGCCCTGTCAATCAGCCCTGCAATCTCTTGGGCAAAGACCCTCTTCTCCCTTTAATAAAGGTGCCTCCCATTAGATGCCAGCACACTTGGTGTCATGTACATCATTCCATTAACAAAAAAACAAAAATTCTGGTGGTGACACGAACCACAGAGCCATGTGTTTATGGATTGTATCCTTCTGTTCTTTCCTATGTCACTGCTTGCAACTGGAAGGAGAGAATTAAAAATAACCTGCACCCCAGATTCCCTCACTAACTTTCCCAAGGTCCTGAAGTCTTTCTTTATTGCTTGTGGTCTACAAGTTGCAGTTTCCTCACCTCCCACCTGGAAAATCAGTAGTGGGTAGTAATCAGTGGACTTTACCAGGCTTGGAAGTTTCCTAGCGACATCCTTAAACCAGGCTCCAGGGAGACAGCAGATCTTTCTGTGGAGAAGGTCTACTTGGCATATGAGACCCTCTGTTCCCCTCAGAACAGAGTCACCTACAACAATAACTCATCTTTTCTCCTTTGTGGAGGAGGTTTTTATGCGGGTGGTAGGTCTTTCTGACTGTGAAGGCCCCTCTGATATAGGTTGCCATCATCCATGTCCTTATTTGTTGGGCCTTTCTCAACCAGAGCCTCATACTTATTGTTTAGAGGTACTTCAGGTGGTAAGGTAGACAAGTAAGGGAGTCTGCCTGCCGCCCCAACCTTGAACTACCCTCCGCTCACTCTCTCCATTTGGATTTCCACCTTCTGCCTGACAGGAGCAGGACACAGGGGACCCTTGATCCTGTGTACTTACCATTGGATGCTCCTATTTTTGTTTCAAGGAGGGTAGAGCCTGTTCTGCCTCTCTGATACTCCTTAACCTTTCAATTTCCTCCTGTAGCTCCACCATCAAGCTGAGCATGTCATTTACCTGTTCACAACACATGCAGTTTGCATAGCTGCCACCCATTTCTAGAGAGAGCGCCTGGCACTCCCTGCAGCCTGTGGCCTTAACAGCTGCGTCTTTCTATGATTCCTCTGTCTGAGCTCCCACATCCTTTCTAGTAGGTGTTGCCATCTCGACCCTCTGCCGGGTGGAGACCATGGCTGAGCGATTACCTCCCTGTGCTTTTTCCCTGCTTGTGCTGAGTAAACCAGCAACACATCCCTGCCCTCTGAGGGCTCTTTTAATGAGGGTGGGGGTGTGGTCACCCTTGACTCCACCCACACACAGCAGATCTCCCTTGCCGCTCTGGGAGACAGGGGCTGGGGCATCTCCTCTCCCTGTGTTCCTGCCTTTGTGGATTTAGTGGATTTAGCTGTGGTTTTGCAGCTTCAGAAAAAATCCCCTGGCGTGATCCTCCGCTCTGGAAACCTTGGCCTCAGTGGCTCAACCTCCTTTTCTCTAGGTTAAACAATCCCAGTTCCCTCAGATGCTCCTTGTAAGTCCTGTGCTCCAGACCCTTCACTAGCTTCATTGCCCTTTTATGCACCTGCTCCAGCACATAAAGGTCTTTCTTGTAGTAAGGGCTCCAAAACTGAACACAATACACAAGATGTGACCTCACCAGTGCTGAGTGTTGTGGGATTACCACCTCCCTACTCCTGCTGGTTATACTATTCCTAACACAGGCCAGGATGCTGTTTACCTACTTGGCTGGCTCATATTCAGCTGGCTGTCGATCAACACTCCCAGTTAGGTCCTTCTCCACCAGGCATCTTTCTAGCCTCTTATCCTCATGCCTGTAATGTTGCATGGAGTTGTTGTGACCGAAGTGTAGGACTTGGCACTTGGCCTTGTTAAACCTCATACAGTTGGCCTTGGGTCATCTTTTCAGCCTGTCCAGTTTCCTCTGCAAAGCCTGTCTACCCTCAGGCAAATCAACATGCCCATCCAATTTTAGTGTCATCCGCAAACTTACTGAGGGTACACTTGATTCCCTCATCCAGGTCATTGATAAATATATTAAAGAGAATTGGCCCCAGCACTGAGCCCTGGGGAACACCGCTTGAGACCAGCTGCCAACTGGATTTAAGTCCATTCAGGACAACTCTTTGGGCTTGGCCATCCAGCCAGCTTGTCACCCAGCAAAGCGTACACCCATCCAAGCCACGAGCACCCAGTTACTCCACAAGAATACTGTGGGAAACAGTGTCAAAGGTTTTACTAAATTCCAAGTAAATAACATTCACAGCTTTTCTCTTATCCACTAGTCAGGTCATCTTGTCATAGAGAGAGATCAGGTTAGTCAAGCAGGACCTGCCTTTCCATGCTGACTGGGCCTGATTGTCTGGTTGTCCTGCACATGCAGCATGATGGCCCTCAAAATGATCTGCTCCAAGATTTTCCCCAGCACCGAGGTCAAACTGACAGATCTGTAGATCCCCAGATCCTCCTTCCAGCCCTTCTTGAAGATGGGTGTCACATTTGACAGTTTCCAGTCAATTGGTATCTCCCCAGTCAGCCATGACTGCACTTGCACCAACTCTCTCAGTACCCTTGGGTAGATCCCGTTTGGTTCCATAGACTTGTGGATGTATGGTCACTAACCAACTTTTCTTGGATTGTGGGGGGTTCATGCAGTTCCCCATCCCTGCTTTCCAGCTCAAGGGGCTAGGTACCCAGTAAAGGACTGGTCTTACTGTTAAAGACTGAGGTGAAGCATGCGTTAAATACCTCAGCCTTTTCCTCATCCTTGGTCACTATGTTTCCCCCTGCATCCAATAAAGGGTGGAGATACACCCTAGACATTCTTTTATTGCCGATATATTTATAGAAACATTTCTTCTTGCGGTTAACAGCAGAGGCCAGATTAATTTCTAATTGGGCTTTAACTCTTCCAATTTTCTCTCAGCAGTCTCACCAACACTCGGTAGTCCTCCTGAGTTCCTGCCCCTTCTAATTGTTCTGTTAAGAAGAAGTCTGCTAAAGTAAATTAATTGTTAATTGCAGAGAAAAGAAAATTCTTCTGTAATCTCTGTATGTAGATTGTTTACTTAAATAGCCTGACGTCACTGAATATCTTTCTTTCTTCTCTTTAGTGAACAGTTCAGATGAAAAAATCGATACTTCATATACCATTGATGAATTATTACCAGTTCATTATTGAAGTAATCTTCATCTCTGGGTAGTTTGGTTAGGGTAGGAAGGATCTGCAGAGGGACCTGCATAGGCTGAATCAATGGGCTGAGGCCAAATGTATGAGCTTCAACGAGGCCTAGTGCCAGGTCCTACATTTTGGTCACAATAACTCTATGCAGTGCTACAGACTTGGGGACGAGTGGCTGGAAAGCTGCCATGCAGAAAGGGACCTGGAGGTGTTGGTGGACAGCAGGATGATCATGAGCCAGCAATGTGCCCTTGCAGCCAAGAAAGCCAATGGCATCCTGGGGTGTATTAGAAGGGGTGTGGTTAGTAGGTTGAGAAGGGTTCTCCCTCCCCTCTGTTCTGTGCTGGTAAGACTGCATTTGGAATATTGTGTTCAATTCTGGGACCCTCAGTTCAAGAAGGACAGGGAATTGCTTGAAAGAGTCCAGCGCAGAGCCACAAAGATGATTGAGGAAGTGGAGCATCTCCCTTATGAGGAGCAGCTGAGGGAGCTGGGTCTCTTTAGCTTGGAAAAGAGGAGACTGAGGGGTGACCTCATTAATGTTTATAAATTTGTAAAGGGTGAGTGTCAGGAGGAAAGAGCCAGGCTCTTCTCAGTGATAGCCAATGACAGGACAAGGGGCAATGGGAGCAAGCTGGAGCATAGGAGGTTCAATCTGAACATGAGGAAAAGCTTTTTTACTGTGAGGGTTATGGAGCAGTGGAACAGGCTTCCCAGGGAGGTTGTGGAGTCTCCTTCTCTGAAGACATTCAAAATCCGCCAGGACACGTTCCTGTGTGACCTGGTTTAGGTGATCCTGCTCTGGCAGGGGGATTGGACTAGATGATCTTTCGAGGTCCCTCCCAGCTCCTAATATTCTGTGATTCTGTGGTTAATCAATTAATTATGTGTGTAAGGACTGTGTAAATGGCTGATGGAAACTTTTAAGAGAGGTTATTAATTAATATACTTAACAATTTTTATATCAATTAATTAATTTATAAAAGTTATTAATACAAAAATATAGTGTATAATTTTCATGCAAAATACCAAATACCGTGTTGTACAGCCATTAATACTAGGAATTGTCTTTTCTTTACTAGTTTCCACTCAACTCATATAACTTTGAAATACTGAAAAATGACAGGACCTCTAAATACACATGCATTTATAAAATATTTTAGATTACTTTTTTTAATTTTGAAAATATTATCTTTGCGGTTTCATTTTATTTTTTATCTCTGAGTAATTTCTTCTGAACTTTAAACTTTTTACTGTTGCAGGATGTTTTTTACTATTGATTCTACTTTGCTTACACCTAATGATCTTTTTTCTGAGGCATGTGTGTTTTGCAGAAACCTAAAGGAAGTTGTCTTATGTAACTTCCATAATCTGTTCCTCAGAGTATCTGTAAATTGTTTTCACTTTACATGACTGCCAATGCGTCAATATTATAGTAATCCTATGTGTTACAACAAGATGAATTCTGTAATGTACTAAGTATAATTTGTGTTGCACTGAGAAGTCTTGTTCAACGCAATAGAACACTTAAGTATGTGCTTAGGTTTCAGCTAAAACGTGTATATCATGAATGTAATTTGATTTGAAAGACATTAGGGATAAGCTATTCACTACTTTCAAAGCTCAATTTCAGAAATAAATTCAACCCACAACTCTCAATTTCTGAAAAAAAAAAATCTCTATAATAGTATATAGCTCATGCCTACTTGTACATCATCAATCCCTCTGTAGAATATTTAGAGGTCTCTTAGTACGTAATACACAGGTATGTCATATCATTCATATTTTGGTATCCAGGTGTTTTGTATAATCACACAACTATGTTTTTTTCTCACAGTTCTTAAGAATACCACAGGATTTTGTAAGGCGAAGAGCTAACATCAATTCTTTTCATTGTTTTATTCAGTGTGTTGGATGAAAAACATTAACATTTAAAAGACACGGTGACTTACAAGAGTCTTTCTCCAGTGACACTTATCTTTATGTAAGTCTCTTGACACTAGAAGGCAAGGATGTTTCAAAAATGGTAATTTGTTTTCAAGACTCTAGATACTCTGCTAAATAATTCACTTTGTTTATTTTAAAGCAATCCATGGATACATCAAGCATCTAAAGTATAAAATATTCTTCATTTTAAATATTCAGTAGAGCTTTGAAAGCTCACAATTCAATAAAATCGCACTCATGCTATAGTTTATTGGTCCTTGTCAAGTATATAAAGCAATGACAAAATACAATTCGTAATTATTGAAGTAGTGAACTTATCTTGAAGCAATGAACATATCTTGAAGTAATTGATGTTAGACTTCATTGTATCTCAGCAAAATAAGAGTTATCTACATATTGTATACTTGTTCTTTTGCTGTAGGAACAGGTCTTGTCTCATCACATGCTTGTTCTTAAGTATGTGCGAGTACACTTTTATTAAGTATATGAACATTTATTGAGCTGAATGCAAGCATACATTGCTCAGTGAGAGGAAAGTAACATGGCATTTATGTGTACTCAGTCTATTGCCATTGGTCTGTTGCTATCAATCTGAGAGGAGGCATAGTCATAAAAACCACAAGAGATTAAGCACGGTTTAACAAGAATTTTAACTATCTGGAAGAGCTGGTTGTAGGAGAGAACAGAAGTTTCTTTTTGGTTACAGTGCCTGTGCAGGCAGTTCTCTGAACTCACACATAATTTGGTTATAACTATATTTGTATATTTGTATGTGCTATGTGCACTTTTACCATCTGCAATTTACTGTAGAAACTTGTATTTTAGTCAATGGAATATGACAAAGAAATGAAACTTCTTGTTCAAGTTTGAAAGAGTTTCATGGTACTTCATTCAGGAACAATGCAATATTGCTTACAAGTCCATATTCTGACTCTTTTGTTTGTATTAGTAATTTAGGTATAAAATGCTGCTTATTCTGATTGATTGTAAGATCCTGGCCTGAAATAGGAAGTAGACTAGAAAATGATTATATTTTAAAAGAAATCTGACAAGGTGAAAGATTTTAATTAATTAGTGCACCTAGACTGATTAATATCTGCTGTTGTTTGTATTCTTATGGAGTCTGAAAGCTCATATTGGGTGTACCAAGTGTAACAGGTAAAAGTAATGGAAAATATAGTTTCATAAAGTTTCACCAGTAGCTGTATTCATAATCTGCTTTGAAGAAGCATATAACAAGATCCTGATAATTCCAAAAGCAGGAAAACAGAAAAAAATGAGGACAGAAAGAAAAGGAAATTGTGTAGTCATGTTCCTTATTTATTGAAAAACTTGCAAGTTACAAATATACTGGATAAACGATTCATAGATGTTTGTCTTCACTGATGCACTGCAAAGCTGTATAGAATGATATTGTAGTAGGTTGATGTTTATAGCCAGTATTTAGTAACATATCAAAAATACTTAATGATGATGAAGAGAGTTGAATATATATATCACAAATGCAGATTTCAAGGATGAATTAAAAAAACATTTCTGATAGCAATTTCCTTCACTGAGGCTAATGCTATTGTAGAAATTATATGTACCACAAGGCAGTCTTAAAAAAAACCCACCTAAATATTATGTGTAAGTATCTTAATATGCATAAAATTCCAGTGACTTATTGGGCTTTTTTGTCTGATAGATAAAGGTATATGAAGAATCATAGCTTGAAATTATAAAATCTAGTGAAATTAGAAATAAAGGTACATTTTTGGTAAATGGAAGATGTAATTAAATCAGTGAAATTAATAGGAAATGGTAAAAGTTTATCTTTCTGACCCTTTGAATGACTGGATGTTTTTTGAAATATATTATTTATCATATTCAGTCACTGAGATCAATAAAAATTATGTTTTACAGAAGTCAAACCTTATAGTCTAAGAGCTTTTTCTGGATCAATCCGGACTGAGTTACAGCCTTCCAGCAAGATAGCAAACAGCTGCTGTATCACTGCAATGGACTACATGTCATCTTAACCTTGCCAAAAGGTAAGGTAAAATTTACACCCCCATGAAATTAGTTTAAACTAATGCATTTTACCTAACAAATTAGGGTGAGCTAAGTGTGCACATATGGTCTGTTGTAACTCACCTGATGAACAGCGACTTGTAAAGCTTCCATAAATTGATTGCTTTTGACTGTGTGCCCGTATGCTTCTATGAACAGGAAATATTCTGTACTTTGAGGCTCTTACAGCTTGGCCCACACTGGGTAGCAGCACTTTTATGAAATGTGGTGGATCTGTAATTCTGATGGGAATAAGTACTTTTTAAAATTGGAGTACAAATGAACAAACTATTTAATTAGTTACAGAACCTGTTTTTGTGAAAATCATGATATGATTCATGGATGATAATAATGCTAGGCATTTGATGCAATATGATATACTTTGAGACCTTTTCTAACATAATTAATGTAAAACCACTGTCCTACTCCTTGGAAGCTTCTGGAAACATCTTTGTCTTACAAGATGACCTTAAGGCTAAACAAAACTAATCAAAATGTTTGACCAAAAAGGGGTCAAAATTCCAGAATCCAAGTACTGCAACGAAATTATCTTTCAATAGTTCAAAATCTGTAGGTTAGTTAAAAACTACAAGCTATAGCAACGATTTATGTTAATACAGACAGATGATTGCAAATTCAGGCAGAACAGATGAGCTGTTAAAAATAAATATCCTGTTTACATTTAAGGTGGTTGATAACAGTGTGTGAAGGAAGATTAAAAAAATGATTTTTTTTTTAAAAAAAGAGATTAAAAGATGTTTATAATGTTTACAAACAAAGCATTCTCTAAAGAGTGCTAAGATGCATCTATACTGTAGCAAATTAGAATTTCTAAATAAAAGTATTTTGATATATCTCTCCCAACAAATTATACTAGGTTTTCTTTTCTCAATCTATACAGTGATTCACCAAATGTTTTTCAGGAGATGCTATGTCATTCTTCTACAATAATTAGCCTCTGTGTCACTGTTTCTTGGTGAACAAAGAAACAACAACCTTCTCACTCATTCTCAGAGGTACTCCTTCCAAAATAAGGCTGAAACACTTACTTACTGGTATGTCTGTGAATGAGAAGCTAGAAGTAGTGACACCTGCTCTGCTGATAAACATTGGTCTTCGGTCCTCTCAATACAGTATCTACTGATGCTGTGCAGTTTTATATAACATATTTTCTTATTTTCCATATGTCAGACAACCTTGAATGAATACAGGATCTTAACATCTCATAATCTTTATTTAAATTAATAATCTTCTGTTTGTGATATCACAAATTATTGCTATGAAAATGTGATTTCACAGAAGGCTGTGGCAAAAAATAAACTGTAAATACTTCTAATCAAAGATACTCCTTTCATGCAAATTAAAATCTAATTAGAAGAAGAAACAATCTATTTTTATGGACCACCATGAAAAAAAAATGCTCAGCATTACATATAGTCTGATGAAACTTTTAGACTGAAAAAAGCTACTGGAATAAGTAAAAGTTATTGAATATTTAATCTGGCTTTTAGGACATAATCCTAAAATATTAAATCCATGGA
>NW_010172797.1:0-2502 GCF_000695765.1 Mesitornis unicolor | reverse complement strand
GCTGAAATCAGAATAACTTTTGCTGTTGGAGTCTTTGTAAAAGCAAATATTTCAGTTTCTTTAGAAATGTTGAAAACTGCTTCATTGGAATGGGGAATCCACTTTAGATAATCAGAGTTGTCTATTTGCACGGAGAATTCTGTCATACAGTCTAAAAAGATTGTCTTGAAGTGCTGAAGGCTATTATGTCAGAGTTCCAAGAATGACTTTGTCACACTGTATACAAACCAATAGATTCAGTTCTAATTTGCCTTTTTAAAAAAAAAAAATTAAAAGTCTCTTCTGTTGTCAGAAGAATTAATATTTCACAGTAGAGATTCTTTATTGGTGATTTTATCCCTTAAAGGTGGTTATTTCTTTCAGCTCTGTTCCTTTAGAACACTGCTCTCTGATCAATGACATCGTTGTGATAAAAAATAATTTTCAAGAACCTTACAGAAGATTGCAGGTGTGCATTTAGAATTAGAGTTAATAGACACAAGTATCATAAGCCAGCATTAGTATAATAATTATTCTCTTTCCATATCATTGCCTAATATTTAATTTAACATTTGTCTATACAAACCATGTGACATTTTATAAATATACTCTGATATGCCAAAATAAGTTCTTAAATTTATAGAAAAAAATTATTATAATTATTATTATAAAAAAATCCTAAAGGTAAAATCCAAATTAAAATAATATTACTTATATACTTTATTCTTATAATTTTTATTGGTAATCAAGCATATTATTATTATAGTCAAGTTAAAGGTTTAAATAATAGGCTCAATACAAAAAAATAGGGTTTGGCAAATTTGTGAATTTGGGACAAATCTAATAATGTCAGCTGGAAAAAATCTTAGATTGGACTACTCTTAATTTGTGCTTGATTGTACTAGTCTGTTTCTTTGATTACTATATCTGGCATTTAATATTTACAAGCAAGTAGTTATTTAGCTGATTAAGACCAAAAACCCTGATTTTACACTTCCCCAAATGGATGCCTTATTGAGCTACAGCGTCACTTAACCTGTTGGATGAAGAGGTAAGTGGGATTGTGACTCTGAACTCTGTGTCAGACTACTTATGTTTTTTTTATTTTATTACATTTAAAGTTAATTGGATAAAATGTATGATTGCTGTTGGGAATATTGACCAGAAATGAAGAAGTATCTTCAGTCTCAGCAGAGACCTTGTCATACAGCAGTCGGGCTTCTTTTTGCTTATTCTCTTCTCTTCTTTTCTTATTTTTCCATAATGCTGCATTTGGTTACTGAAAAAATCATGTTTTTTGTTGCTTGGTTCTGTTAGTTGATACTTCATTTCGAAATGCAAGTGGAAAAGTGTGTCAGTGAAGATAAGTAACTCCTCTAAAAGATCTTGCTGATCGACTGTGGGAGGAATGCATCTACCTCACTTAGGAGATCCTGCTGGAGCCAGGAGACTACATTTATGTGTTGTGCTATCTCAGATAACACAGGTAGGCTGAATCAGTCAGTGTTTATTTACAGTATATGGTCAGACCTTCAGCTGATAAAAAACAGACATAAGTCTGGATGATGTCAGTCCTAAGCCTTTAGTATCCTTTGGTAACACTTTGAATCCTTTTAGTGGTATCTTGTCTTCATTAACTTTCTCTTCTGGTGACACATCAATTTCAGTATTTGGACCTACAGTTGGCTCTTTATATTGATTTTTAAAAATTAAGTTAGAAATGGTTGTGAAGCTCTTCCTAGTAGATATTAAATGATTTATCGCTGCAAAGAACTATATGTCTCTTCAGTGGAATAAAGAAGGGCTCAGCTCCCACTGTTAGCAAGGAGTTTTTTTATATATTGAGCTAAACTTAAATAGTGCAGGAAAACTAGCATTATTTAGGTAGATTTTACTATGATGTAAATATCCTTTTAATATATAGACTGGAATAAATCTACACATTTTCCATAGTCTTTAGAGAGTCAATGTGTTTCATATGACTAAGAATTAATTGTCACCTTGTCATTTAGTCCTTTTAGTTTGCTTCCCTTGAGTTACTACTTCTTTGGAGAGATGCAAGGAATGCACCTAACCTAAAACCTCAGTCCAAGACACCTTACACATTGTGTAGATAAATAAATTCCCAGTCTCGCTTTAGTTGTGACTAGCTCATATTTCAACAAATAGGTCTCTTATATAAAACAATGATAAGTAGGCTAATAAAAGGTAAAATTTATTAAAATGGCATCAATGGCATTTATGATGATAGCAACTTGGTGACATTCTCACTTGAAGACTGCAAGTTCAGAATGAGCAATGTTTCCCTCTTCTTCAGTGACTTCTATGACAATATTTTTGAGGTAATGGTGAGGTTTAGTGAACTAAAACCATTCTCATTCCTGTGCCATTGATACTTCCAGGCATCTTCACTGTTGATTCATCTCACTCTCATAGTACACCTATCCTTCACACCCTTTGCCCCTGCTCTCTCTTTATCTCCTTTTATCTCCTGATGTCGTGGTTTAGGGCTGGGCCGGCCAC
>NW_010172796.1:0-5438 GCF_000695765.1 Mesitornis unicolor | reverse complement strand
TGCCAGGCCAACAGCCCACTCCAGGGAACACAATTTGCTTTGTGTCCTCATTCCTTCAGTTAGCATTTGGTGTTGGTCCAAGGGGCAGCACAGCACATCACTGAACAGGAGACCTGCCAGGACCAAGAGGCTCTGCCAGGCCAGATTCTCCCATGTTTCTAGGTCAGCTTCTGCCTACACCCATCCAGACTGTGTCCCAGAGGCAGGAAATCTCTTGGAGCCACATTAAACTCCCACCACCACTTTGAAGACCAAGATCTAATGTCTGATAACATCCCTGCGACTTGCTTATCCCCAAATGCTCTGAAAAATTATGCAATAGCTGCATGCACTGCATAGACATAGCTGGTGCCTATTTTCAACCCTGTAGGAGCTTGCACTACTGGACATCAGAGTCCCTGAGTGCTAGGCAAGCGTAGGGATCAATCATTTAAGAAAGTTCAACTCCGAGATCATCGCCTTCTCTCAGGACAGACTTCCACAGTGAATAAGAGTAGCAAAAACCTGGTTATACAGGAGGCCAGCACACATCTGGATGGATGGGTGCCCTAAGGGGCAACTGAGGAGCCACCATGCTCAGTTCTCTTGAAGCTACTTAAAGCCAGTTAATTCACAAGATCTGGTCATTCTGGCCTTGCAGAAGTGCAAGAGGAGGAGAGCTCAATATTACAAATGTGGCTGTACTTTAGCAAGCCACAGCTCTAGTGAGAGAGCGTTCATGCCATGTCAGGCTGACCCATCGCTCCTTGTGGAGGTTGCACGTGAAGGGGAAATAAAATCCCATCCTACACCAGCTGGACACAGAGCTTTGCCCCAGATGTTTTAGCAGTCCCAAGGTGGGGGACCCTGCAGTCTTCATTTCAAAGCTACTCTTTGTCCACACGAACACCCCAAAAGCACCCCAAGGCCAGCAGGAGGTAGAGATGAGAGCATGAGGCTGGCAGCATCCTCCTGGCACCTCAGCAACAGCATCTCCTCAGCAAAGCACGAGGACCACTTTGGTTTAGCCTCTGCCCCGCTGCATCATCAAGGGGATCCATGTTTTATGAAATCAAGAGACAAAGCCCCTAAAGCCAGTTAAAAAAAATAAAATTAAAGCATGGAACTCGTTGCCAACGGAGCCCAATTCGTCACACTTGCTTCAGCTGATAGAAGAGTGCTGAGTGCGCTAATGAAGCTTGTCTCCATCTGTGTCCCCCACCTACACCTCACCCCTCCAGGTCCCATCACCCTCCCCACTGGTCTGGGGAGACCACCACCACCACGGCTCTGCACATCGGGGTACCCCAGCCAGGACATGGCAGGCAAGGCTTGGCCGGCTGCTGCCAAGCCCAATGTTTAATAACCAAACTCCTCCTGCTTTTCCTTTGGGAAAAGCACTCAGCTGAGTCACTCTTGCTTGCAGGAGGAGAACTGCCTTGAAGCCTTCTACTCTTCTGCAATTCAGCTGACCAACGGCTGCAGCACAATGTGAGTTTGTTTTCCCTAGACGAGCAGGATAACAACTTCTTCGATTACTGGAATACAGCGATTTTGAAAGGGCATGAACTCATATAAGATACCTGATGTAACAAAAACCTCTTTCCCATGAACAGGTTTCAGGCACTTTATCTAAGGGCTCCTCCAAACCTCTGCTGCCCTTTCAAAAAGCCCCATAGCCCGGACCTGAGCAGCACTGGCAGGGACACAGCCTTCCACTCTCCTCAGGTTTTAGCAGAACTGGTCACCAGCACAGGACTGGGAGCTCCCAGCCATGACCCCTGTTCATGACTGATGTTTTCAGGCACGGCTCAGTTCTGGAAAGACCAAAAGGAGTGAAAATGTGCAAACTGGTACTCCTGTTTTTGCAAAACACAGCCGTTAAAAGCCAAACCAGTGGTTTAAGTCTAAAGGTGAGCGCTTTTGGAGCACCATAAGGCTCCGGTGGGAGAGATCGGGAAGGACAGCGCTGGAAAGACTGAAACCTGTGCATCCTGCATTCAGAAGCTCTGCTCCCCTTGGAAAAGGCCACACATTCACTGCCCAGGCCAGCACTGCTCATACCCCCGGAAAGTTAATTGAACACTCGTTTCTAAAAGCATTGCAGATATCGTTTGAAGGGCACAGCGCTGTCTGTCTGTGTCTCGCTGTGAGCAAACACTGACAGGCTGGCTAATTATTCAGATGCTTGGGGAAAAGGAAGAAAAAAAGTCACTTACAGTAGATTTAAAACCCCTGTCTTGCCAATTCGTCTGCTCTGACTTCAGTGGGAGCAGTTGGAGAAAGCTACGAACAATGCTGAAACGCTCTTCAAAGCCTTCCCTCCCCGCACAGTTTGCCCAGATAACAACAAAATTGCCCATCAGCCAGAACAAGAAACACTAAAGCAGCATCCCTTTATCAGCACTGTTTAAGTTTATCTGCACGTTTTGCTGTGTCTCCATATGGCCATTTCTTTAATAGAGGGAATGCTGTCAAAAGCTTGAGATAATAAGCAATGAAATTAGTAAATGAAACAAATTCTGCACTAATGAGGAGAGAAGTGAGTATGAGAATGGGAACTGTGTGTTCTCTCCTTGCTTACACCATGTTTGACCAAGAAACTTTATATTCTGCTTGAAAAATCAGTTGATTTTCTCCAGTGAATTCCAGTGAGAAGGTGAACAGTTACAGCTTTTTTTTTTCTTATATGTAAACAAAACTTGGTCTCTTCTGCAACGTCAGCTCCAGTTGAACCTGAATGCAGCTCACCCCGGGAAGGTGGAAGGGGATCAACTCACCAGGCGCTCTCCTGAAGAGGACAACACGTCTGGCTGTATGAACGCTGCTGGAAACCGGGCGGCAGCGAGCTCCATCATGAGAGCAGGGCTTCAGGTTAGGGAGATCAAGGAGGCAAGACTCCAAAATTAGGAGAAGGGAGCCCCAAGGGAGGTTTGTCTCTCTCCTCCCTCATTACAAGGCACCAGGAAGCCACTGTCTGCCTCCCTGCCATGGTGCGCATCAGACCCAGCACGGTGGGAAGAAAGCTGACACTTATTAACAGAAATTACACCCTAGGCCTGTCTTTTCTTTCCTGATCACACAGGCATGATATGCAGCTGCCTTCCATGATGCCAAGAGATGTCATCCTTAGTGGCCGAATAAAAGATCCCCGAGAAGACCGAGTGACGAAGAGCAAGTAGGAAATGATCAGAGAAAGAAGCTTTTTTTCTCTCTGCCTTTCTGCAGGGAAAGCAAATACTTCCATTAATCGATACAACTCCTTAGCACTTGTCAATATGGCAAAAATGAGACACTTAGGGAAACAGGAAAACATGACAGCGGCAGCAAGGAGGGGAAGCAGCCCCCAGCTAAGCTGCAACAGCTCCTTCTTGTTGACCCATTCCTCTGGTCTTTTCTATCCAAGGAACAGGCAAATCCTCCCTTTGCTGGATACTGAAGATGCTCCATCTAACAGGCTGGGCTGCCTGGCAGCTGGGAAAGCAACCTGACAAGGAAAAGCACATCGGACAAAGGTAGGATGCAATAGATGAGCGTGGGATGACACGCTGGTCCCAAGGTCACAGACCTGCAGGCAGCCCAGCAAGCAGGGATAAGCCAACGGAGGACTAAGGTATGAAGTCCCTACGCTCCTCTTCAGACCCAAAAAGCTCCATCTTAATGTACAGCTTTGGAGGTGTGTTATTTATCTCCTTCTGTCGCCAGAGATGCTCAATGCTGCTCCTCACAGCTCCCTGAATGGACCAGACTAGACTCAACTCATACAGTGGAGAGGAGAGGAAAAAGCCTGAAAGCACAGGAAGGCCTGTGCCCAAGGAGTTAACTCCAGGTAATTCCTTAAACCACTATCCCCAAATGAAGTTATCCACAAAAAAGCATCTCTGGTTGCTCAGAAAATGCTCTTTTCTCCCATAAAGTAAGAAGAAAGCTTGACTTGAACAGCAATTTGCATGGGATGGTTAAGAGTATCACTGAGGTGGCAGCACGGCCATCTGCATTACAGCATTTTCCTCTTCTGTTTTGAACAAGACACCAACCTTTTACTTGCCCTGCTGCTGCCCCTTAATTTAATATCATCCAGTTTGTTGAGCTGCCAGTCAGTGTGCCGTAACATTGCTGATCCAACGCTGCTGTGAAAATTCCAATCAATAGCTCTTTCTTTCAAAGGGGACTGTGATCCATAAGCCTGACTGCAAACAGCCACGGTTTGGAGATTAGCCATCAAATGGGAGACAGGGAAATCAGAGCTCACCGTCCCGCAGCAATCTCCAAGCAGGAAATCAAAGCAGCAGCTTTGGCATCTTAAAGAACATAAGACTTGGATTCAGGGGCACAAGTGAGTGAAGGATGCCCAAGTCAGCCAGAGCCAGTTCTGCTCTCAGATGTACTTGTGCAGCTCACCCTGACACCCAAATGCATTTCAAATTTTAGCTCCAAAGTTATTCAGTCCTCTCCTTCCCATTGGTAAACTGCCAGGCAGCCTAAGGCAGCAGCAAAGGGCAAAGCGTCAACTGAGGCAGCAAAACGGCACCAGAGCAGGCAGACGTTGAGGGCAAGGGAGCAGCTCGAGGACACCGCGCCTGCTGCGGCGCTGCTCCCGTCAGGCAGGCTCAGCACCGCGGAGCTGAAGAGTCTGAAGAGCCCTTGTTGAATCAGCTGGTGCAGCAGGTTCCCAGGACCTGCCTCCCTGAACATCTCCATGATCTCAGGACAGGGGCTGTCCCGAGAAGCAGAGATGCTCACCATGGGGCAACTCAACCCTGTGGAGTCAGCAGGGGGGACTGTGGAGCAGCAGAGCCCATCTTTACTGCAGGGAAAGAAATCATCCCTGAACCACCTTGTATTATTGTTCTGTTTATCGGTTAGCACAATATTTGCAGAGATTGCAGAGAAGCAGGATAGGATTTATTGTCCAATCCCATAAATCAGAGCACTGAGGGAATGGAGAGGCACATCTACCCCTGCAAGTCATGCAGGTGAGGGAGGGAAGGCATTGCACCAGGACAGCGACACCTAAACAGCTCTGCAGGTCAGTCTTGGGTGCAAGGATGCAAACAGAAACAAGAAACACCAAAAAACCAACCCCAAAACACCATTTAAACACCAGTTTCACCCATCTGGGGTGGCTTGCTCTCAGAAAGCTCTTCGCTGTGGAGCCTAAGAAAGCTGCCCTGGGAATCCCCCACTTTGATGTCACATTTACCCACCCAGGCAGAGCAACTTGAGTGAAATAGCCGGAAAAGCAACAAGAGGGAAACTCAGCCTGGGTTCACCAGCTCCAGAAGTTAACTCACCTAGCACGGAGAACCATAAACCTCCTCCAAACCCTGTTTTCCTGCCCCGATCTTCACATCCCACCCAGCCAAGCACACGAGCTGTTCCTCGGGAAGCAGCCCAGCTCCCCTCCTGTCATGCAACTTGTCACACCGTGCGGTCTCCATGAACCAAACCACCTTTTT
>NW_010172795.1:0-1079 GCF_000695765.1 Mesitornis unicolor | reverse complement strand
TCCATGCTGCATTCTCAATGGGATATTGTTAACATGTGTCAGGTGTAGCAAAGGGACCAACACCAAATATCAAACAGCAGTCAATCGTGTCTCATCAGTTTTTTCATCAGGTGCTCTCGGATGAAGTTTTAGTCTGTCTCAGGCGGAGCCCCGTGCCATTGTTGCGGCTTGCCCTGACTGTCAGGGCCAGCATGTCCCTCATTATTATGGAGCTAATCCCAGAGGGCTTCGCGCCCTTCAGATATGGCAAACAGATTTTACCCACATTGGTGAATTTGGCAGGTTAAAATTTGTTCATGTATCTATTGATACTTTTTCATAGGTTATCAATGCTACTGCCCACACACGTGAAAGCACCAAAAATGTTATTAGACACTGGCAACGGGCATTTTTCGTTGTCGGAGTTCTTACTCAGATCAAAACAGACAATGGTCCAGCATATGTTTCTGGAAAAGTGAATGCATTTTTGCAGCTGTGGGGGGTGACACATGTTACCAGTATTCCACATTCTCCCACTGGACAGGGCATTGTGGAACGTGCTCATGGCACACTCAAATGCCTTCGTCAAAAACAAAAAGGGGGAATGCAAGGGGAACCTCCTGATGTACGTTTAAACAAGGCAATGTATGTGTTAAACTTTTTACAGGTTCCTGATGAATTTCAAGAACCTCCAATGATCCATCATTTTGGGTCTCTGACTACCTTCTGTGGGGTTTCCCTGGGAGTCAAGGTTCAAATTCAAGATCTGCAGACAGGAAAATGGTCAGGTCCCCGTGAATTGTTAACTTGGGGAAGGGGATATGCTTGTGTTTCTACAGATGGCGGCCTGTGGTGAGTTCCAGCTCGCTGTGTTAAGCCTGTGGTGGATGATGCGTGCCAGTGAAGAATGGATAGTTCGACAACCGAATCAAGAGTTGGAGTCGTTATGATCAGTCACAATGGATGCCTGTGTGATGTTTAACTATACCTATAGCACCACCCAAAAGCACCAGAATGTAAATGCTGCTTTGCCCGTGTATAGAAACGCCACAGCCTGGTGTAATTATATCTTCTCCAACATTGAAACTTAATGGTGGGCT